>NW_027397085.1:24644569-24782959 GCF_003265705.2 Callorhinus ursinus
CTTCCTTCCTTCCTTCCTTCCTTCCTTCCTTCCTTCCTTCCTTCCTTTAACTTCACTCAATATTTATATATTGAATATCTGGCTAAGATCTATACTGGGTGCTATGGATGCAATGATAAACTTAATATCTGTTCCTGAGGAGGACATGGAGGAGTAGAGAAGACAGGTACATCAATTGGTTATTTTAATGCATTGTGATCATTACAGTAGTGTGTGCATAGTGTGTAATGTAGCATGAAAGAAGCGATGAGTAACTCTAATAGGGAGAGAATGGTCGTAGGTCAGGATGAATGATCATTTACCAGGATGAATGGATGATGGGGGAAGGCCATTTGAACAGAGGGGAAAAAAACCCAGGCATAATGATGTCAGGGGTATGTTCCATAAATGTAACACACTGCATTTGGAGGATTATGAGGACAACAGGCTGGTACCTTGGGGTAGCGAACTGGGTGTCAAGTTTGGAATTTAGGGAAAAGACATCGATTGCCACATGTCAGAATAATCCCTCTAGTGCAAGTGGGGAGAAGGGACTATTGAATTCCACATATTTCTTATTAACAGATGTCTTCATATTCAGTCGGCCATGATTGTGTCACACACCCACCCCCGAACCAGTCACTTGCAAGGGGAATGGAAAGGCTGTTTTTGGCTTAGACTAATCAAAATTCACGGGGGTCTCCCCTTGAAGCACATGGTCACTCACCACTTGAAGCAAGATGGAATTTTCTCAGCAAGAAACGAGGCCAGAAACAGCTATTGGATAGACAGTGTTGACTGCCCCAGAAGTCAGATGGCCTTAGTGACCAAGTGCCTAATAGGGCCGAGGAATGAGAGACGACTCCTAGTCTCTGGTTTAGACCTCTCAAGTAAGTCTAATAATTAGCTATATAGGCATTGTTCAGTAGGCTTAGATTCAGAAAAGGGACTGTATTAGAGTGCATTCATCCAGTCCTAAGGCATAAAGAAAGGCCTTGAAATGTGAGTTTATCTTTAACTGCTCTATGGAGTCAGGTCTGTTTTGAATGAAAACTGAATATTCACTAAATTGTTGCCCCAAATTGAGCACATTTGGGAACAATATGTGCATATCCAATGGTTTGATCTCATTTGTGGATAAGGTAAACATAACTATGAATGCCAACATTAATACAAAATAATATATTCTGCTTGGAAAGAAATTCTTTTTAAGGCAGAACAAATTTGTATTTTCTTCTATATAAGGTCCCTCAATAAATGTTCCACATGTTATTTCCTCCTTATAGACTCACTAAAAAGTCTTAAGCTTGAGAGTTTATTTACCATGACCATGGATCCAGAGTTCTATTTCCAAAGCAATCAATCTTTGCATTCGCATCAGAGCCACTGAAAAAATGAACTGCAATAAGGGCGTATTAGGTCTCTCCCTACAGTGGGAGGCCCATCTATTTCTAGAAATACGTTGCTATGTTACAAATGTACTATCCTCATACTATAGGCAGGAAGACAGTGGTTTGAAATTAGCCTATACAAAGCCAATAATGGGAAATAATAAATCTGAGAGTTCTAAAAGCATCCGTCCTTGTTCACAGTTTCCTTCTCTTTCTTTTCAAATAAATAAATTTTTCTCCCTTTATACTTTTTCCTTTTCTTTTTTTCAGAGAAAACAAACTCAATGTTCCTAAATAATTTGACACAAAGAGAATCTAGATGATAGATTAAATTTCAGTTCATAAGACTTCCTCTCCTGTGAATTTTCTACCACATGTCACATAAAAATAAATAAAAATAAAGATTATCTCCAGCAACATGTTAATTTCATTGCGTGATGCAAGTAGTACAAGGGAAATTCTGAATATTAATTCATGTTGGAGACAAACTCCAATTAGTGTAAATAGCATGGAGACATTTGACACTAATTTATAGCAAGGGTGTTAGACCTTAGAGGAAACACTGGAGCCCTGTAGAGTAAGTTTTCACAGTGACAGCCTTGAGCACAAGGGATGTGTTTCTGAAGTAGAAGAAAAAGAGACTGGGCCCTGCTATATGTCTGACATAGAAAAAAGTTATAATATTATAACTTTTCAAATTACATAGCATTATAATCTGCTTTGTAGATATCAGGTAATCTTCCCAAAATATATTCAATGTGGCGTTTCTATTTATAGGCATAAAGTTATTTCCATCCCTCAGCAGACATTTTCTAGTTACCTGCTATACAATTTTTTATCTCAACACCATATAACCCCATATCTATGGCAACAGCCTCTGTTTGGTCTTCCTGGTCACCTTCTGTCAGTCACCCTGGATCCATTCTGTACGTTGTTATTATAGGACAGTACTGATCATATCACTCAGATGCTTTGTCCCTTAGCAATGCCTGTCACTGCCTGATAAAATTGATACTCCTCAGCCTAACATTCATGGTCCTCTGATGTAGAGCCCCAGTCTAACTCTCTGCCCTATATGCTGTGTTATTCTACTTTTATCATTTGCATCAATACCATCACTTGAAGAAGGGATTAATAAGCCTACCCAAATGTCTGCTTCTTGAGGACAACCTATAAATAGGGAACCATTTTTCTTCTTTGACTACATGTGTAGTCTTCCTGCTTCTGTGTATGTTCTTCCTTCTGCAAGGAAGAAATTCCCATCTCACTCTGCCTCAAATCTAAGTTTAAAAACTTACAGAATCTCAGTTCTCAGATACAGCAATTCCTATGTAGTATTTCCCTAGCAATAGTTTATAGAGGTTCCTTATTCATGGTTTCTTACTCATGTCCATCTTTATGTAACATATATAGCTGGTACTTTGAGCAGAGAAGAACATTGAGAACTCACTGTGTCTTGAAGGTAAAAATGGTTCCATGTCACTCTCCTGTTCATTTGGTAACTGACAGAAACTGTAGAATTCCAAGAGATTTGCATGCACATACTAAGCTCACCAACCTCGCTGACCACTTTTAGAGAAGTACAAAGCAGAGGCTCAGAGCTTGGTGTCTGGAATCATGTAGACCTGGGTTAAACCTGGCTCTACCACTTACTACTTATAAGATCTTGGGCAAAGTTTTTTGTTTGTTTGCTTTTGTTTTAAGGTTTATTTATTTATTTGAGAGAGAGTGTGTGCGCTCATGAGTTGGGGGAGAGGCAGAGGGAGAGGGAGAGAGAGAATCTCAAGCAGACTCCCTGCTGAGTGCAGAGCCTGATGTGGGGCTCGATCCCATGACCCCAAGATCATGACCTGAGCTGAAATCACGAGTTGGTCACTCAACTGACTGAGCCACTCAGGTGCCCCTTGGACAAGTTTTTTTTATGCATTATCAACTTCTATTTTCTCATAGAGGACAGGGAATTGAAATTATATGGTTGCTATAAAATGGCAATGCAACTGATGAACACATGCCAACTAAAACACTTGAAGGATGTAAACTATATTTATGGGAAAAGAAATAAAACATCATGGATATGTTATATACTGACATGAGACAGTAGGCTTCCAATTAGATATATTGATTTCTCAGTTCTTCAGATCTCCATAGGTCATAAAGATTGCCAAAGATTCTACCCCCCGCCCCCCACCAAGTGAGAAGATTCTGGAAAGTATGAGCTTGCTCTTAATCGTTTTCATAAGAATTTATATATCTTTTCACTCGACTCTTCTACCCTGGTTGTGTATCTGCCTGCCCACTAGTTATATATCATGAGTACTAAACAACATCAAGACATTCTAAAGTGTTTATTGTGATATTAGGTGGGTGATTTTCCTTTGGCTATCCTTGAGTTCTCTTCCTGTTCTAATATTGCCTATTTCATTTGGTAGATGAAAGGACTAAGTGAGATAATGCATATAAAGCACTTACAGATGTGTCGGGCACAGACTAACTTATCATTAAATCATAGCTGGAATTAGGGGTACCTGGGTGGCTCAGTCAGTTAAGCATCTGACTCTTGGTTTTAGCTCAGATCATGATCTCAGGGTTGTGGGGTCAAGCCCTGTGTCCGGCTCTGTGCTCAGCATGGAGTTTCCTTCATATTCTCTCTCTCTCCCTCTTCCTCTGCCTGCCCCACCCCACCCCCACTCACAGGCAATAAACAAACAAACAAATAAACAAATAAAGTCTAAAAAAGCACCTTAGCTGGAATTATTATTTTAGCTTTTGCACATTATTTTTTCCTTCAGTGGGGGAATCAAGCAGAATAATTTAGAATAGCTTATCTGAATCTTTTATCAAGTTGTACCACGTTTTATTTCCCTCATGTCTTACCATGACGAATGGAGACAATAGGAGGTAGAACAGGAGAAATAATATTTTCCATATTAGAAAGGATATATTAATCAAGAGGAGTGTAGAATCGGTGTCAGCCTCACTAACCTCTGGAAAGAGCATTCTTTTTGTTAAGGTGGAGCCAGAAAGGAGTAAAGAAAGGCAATAAAGGGAGAGGCAGTTGTGATATTGTGATTTATAATAAGAAATGTGTATTCGTCTTCATCCCCATTTCTGGCACAGGGCTCCTAAAATTTGGAATTTCCTGTGATGAGTGCCACAAAAGTGTCTTTTGTTATATTAATGAGGTAACTTTTGGACCACACCTAAGGACGGGGGCTGGTTGCCAAGAGAATCTGCCATCTGATCAGCGGGTTAGAACTTTCATTCCCACTCTCCTGACCTCTGGGAAGGGGAGAGGGGCTGGAGGTTGAACCAGTCACCAATGGCTAGTGATCTAAGCCATAATGCCTATGTAATGAAACCCTTCTTGGGCTTCCCTCCAAAGGAAAAGGACTGGGTTCAAAGAGCTTCTGGGTGGGTGAGCGTGTGGAGGTTTGGGGAGAGTGGCATGTCAGAGACAGCATGGAAGCTCCTTGCCTTTTCCCCATACTGTGCCTTATATGTCTCTTCCATCTGGCTATTTCTGAGTTATACCCTTTTGTAATAAACCAGCAATCTAATGATGTAAAATTTGTTTCTCTGAGTTCTGTGAGCTGTTGTGGAAAATTAATCAAACCCAAGGAGGGAGTTGTGGGAACCTCTGATTTATAGCCAGTCACTTAGAAGTAGAAGTAATAACTTGGACTTGTGACTGGTGTCTGAAGGAAGAGGGGAATAGTTTTGTGAGATTTAGCTCTTAACCTGTGGGGTCTGCTGCTATTCTCCACGTAGATAGTATTAAAATTGAGTTGAATTGTATGAAATACTTGGTGATAAATTGTATGAATTACTGGGTGATTTGGGAACACCCTCCCCCCAACCCTCTCTCCCTATACAGACATATACACATTGAAATTGGTATCACAGCCCTTCACCAGTCATTTGAAATCTGTAGCTAATCTGTCTGGCTGTTGGAGTACTCGTGGAATTTAAGAAATAAAATAGATGAACATAGGGGAAGGGAAGGAAAAATAAAATAAGATAAAAACAGAGAGGGAGACAAACCATAAGAGACTCTGAACG
This sequence comes from Callorhinus ursinus, assembly GCF_003265705.2. Classification (NCBI taxonomy): domain Eukaryota; kingdom Metazoa; phylum Chordata; class Mammalia; order Carnivora; family Otariidae; genus Callorhinus; species Callorhinus ursinus. Next base: position 24,649,999 of record NW_027397085.1, read on the forward strand.
ATAGGGAACAAACTGAAGGTAGCTGGAGGGAAGGGGGACGGGGGTGATGGGGTAAGTGAGGGACGGACATTAAGGAGGGCACTTGTAATGATTGAACACCGGGTGTCATATGTAACTGATGAATCACTAAACTCAACCTCTAAAACGAATACTACACTGTATGTTAACTAACTACAATTTAAATAAAATCTCGAAAGAAACGACACAAAACAAAACAAATAACAAAGACTCATCAAGCAACATGTAGTGTTGGCCACCTCCTGTATGGTCAGTGTTTTCCTGAATTCTTTGAAGGGATAAGAAAGAAAGTAGATGGTATGCTGCCTCCTCCTCTTCAGTCTGACCTCTTACCATTGGGATGCTCAGAGCTTGGCTTTTAGAATGGTTTTCTTTCTTCTGTACCTGTGTTCACAGCTTGGGCTAGCCAATCCCATGTCATGGCTTCAAATGCCAACTTTATGCCAATATATGCTCTTGTAGGACTTGAGCATTCCAAACCCCTTAACAAGGACTTGTCTTCTCTCAGTTGTCCTGTGGGAAGTGAAGGAGTCATCATCCCAGCATCTTCTCCAACATAAAAAAAAAAAAAAAAAAGCAGACTAGGGGGAGGCTACTGCCCGTCACTTGTCCAACAAATGCCAATTGGGCATCTGTCATGCCTCAGGTGATACACAGGGTGCAGATGACTCAGTGGTGAGCTAGACATGTGTGGGCCTTGCCCTCATAGTGCTTCCCCCTACCAGGGAAAACAGACATGAAATAAGTAAGTTACTTCTGAGCGTGCAAAGGGCGAAGATGGGGAAATAAAGAGTATTGTTAGAGCTTATTAGAGGGGCAGCTCATTTGATAAGCAAAGTCAGGAAATATCCCCCAGAAGAATGAGCCTGGGAGGATGGAGTAGATGTGGGAGGCTATGAACTGTGCATTTTGTATTTATAATTATAAACGCAGAACTAGCACAGGACCTGGAAGATGCTCAGTTTGGGTTATCATCGCTGTGTAACAATCTACTCCAAATGTCAGTAGCCTAAAACTACAACTGTTTATTGTTTTTTCATCATTCTAGGGGTTGGGGGGACTCCACTGATGATTATCCTGCCCCACGGGTCATTTGGTTTCAGCTATAGTCGTCCCGAGGCTCAAATGGGCAGGAATACCCAGGGTGGCTCACGCAGATCTCCGGTCCCTTGGCAGGGGTAGCAGGAGGACTTGGACTCAGTGGGGATGCCTGGGACAAGTGGGCCTCTCTGTCCGTGCAGCTCTGTCCAGCGGCTCTTTTACTCCAAACAGACTCTGTGTGTGGTTTCTCCAGCTGGACTTCTTAAGTGACAGCTAAGAGATCTCAAAAGTGCAGAAATAGAAGCTTCATGCTTTTGTAAGGCCTGGGTGGGACTCCAGAATAGAGCCACTGTTGCTGCATCCTACTGGTAGAAGTGAGTCCAGTGCCCGCCCAGACTCAGAAGGGGAGAGGACCAAACGGGGCTATGACTGTCAGAGGTGTGGTTCATTGGAGGGGCATCATCTTCAGAGATTCCCTACCCCTCTACGTGCTCAATAATCTTATTTTTAGTCATGCAAGTGGGGGGAGAAGTGAATAGGGATCCGTCAGTATGGAGGCCTCGTGTGAGGAGTAGAAGGCACGTGCACATAAGTCTTGTTGAAGGACCAGGGAGGGGTTCACTTCAGAGGGAGCATGGAGAGAGGAGAGGTATGGATGAGACTGATGAGTGAGCTGGGAACAGGCTGAGCCTGGAGCCTGACTCCCCCAATGTTTTCAGTTATGTAAGCCAATCATTTCCCTTTCTCCCACTGCCAGTTTGAGTTGGTTTTCTATCTTTGAATCAAGAGGCCTGACTAATGGTAGGGAGGCAGCAAATTCTGCTGCTCAGGAGAGGAAGGCCCTGAAGGTGACCTCACCATTGAATGCAAAGCCATTTGGAAACAGCCTGTTCTGTACAAATGCAGAGCATTATGATTATCCCTGATGTGAAGGCTGTACACTCACCTTGAGTAGGATAGAATCTGCCCCTGACATCAGAAAGAGAAAGGTCTGTGGGTGGATGTTCCTAATGGCTTCAGAAAGCCCTTTCCACATGCATAATTAACAATGGCAGCCAACCACAGCTCAGTATTCCTGCAGAAACTGGTCACACATTTTAAAGGCTCTTCTCAGATCTCCACGATGTAAATTTGCTTGTGTTGGTTTCCACTAGCCACAGTTCCTGCTTTCTGAATCCCTGATCCACACTGCCTTCAGGATTCCTCTATTACAAGTTTGCTGAGCAAATTCAGTAAGATAATTCATGTAAAATGCTCAGCACAGTACCTAGTTACAATCTAATAAAGCCCCAGGAAGCAAAGTTGCTTTTTTTTTTATTGTTGTCTGATCTTATTTCTGGAATCCCAAGTGCTTTGATGAATGTGGTTTAAAAAAAAAAAAAATCCCTACCTTTAGGCCCCTAAAAGATCAAAAAGAAAGGGAGACCTAAATCAGATTGGAAGAGAGCTTATCTAGGGTCCCCTTTCTTGGCTAACCTGAAACCCAGAGATAACTATCATCTTCAATATGCCAGTCCTGGAGGACTTCAGGATGGAGATGTGTCCATGTTATCCCTCCCCGGCCGTTGTATTAAATCAAGGCTCATGTAGGACTTTGGCAGCAGTGGCAGAGGTCCTTAATGAGGGCTGCAAGGCCCACCCTGGTGGCCTGACTCCCCCTCATCTCAGACTGTATGTCTGTGCCTTGCTGCCTCCTGCCATATGGCCTCTGCACATGCCATCCTTCCTGCATGGAGCATTTCCCTTCCACCACATTCAGATGTCAGCTCAACCTTTACTTCCTCACTGAAGCATTGCCTAGTCCTAGTCTAGGCTCATTTGCATTCCTGCATGGTGTCCTATCACTTCAGTCCTTGCCTTCAAACTCTGCATCACAATTTGTTAATATGTGTCTATCAGTGCAATTCGTGGATAAATAATGAACTCCCTCACTTGACTAAGTTTCATGAGAGCATGATCCAAGAGAGTTGGTTTATTTTCTTTCTCTTTCTCTTAAGCACCCAGTACCGCACCTGACACATAGTATGTGCTCAGCAAATACTGGTTGAGGAGTTGGAGAGAGAGAATGATAGATGCTATCAATTAGGATTAGGGACTGAACTCCTCAGTTTATTCAATCAAGCCAAGCCATCCCCGAGACATCACTGAGTTCCCAGAGAGGTAGGTAATAATTAATTCTAGGACACCAAGCGGCGGGGATGGTCATTGCTCCTTATTTAACCCCTGAATCAATTGATTATCCTTTGGGAATTGATTTCTTTTCAAGTGTTTCTTTCCTTGAAAGATGGCCTTTCCCAGAGGAACAGTTCTCACTTGCAGGAGACATACATATAGAGGCTAAGACTTTTTTCCTTTTGCCAAAGTTTGCAAAACAAAGTCCACTGTACACTCCATACAACCTATATTTCTTTTCTAAAGCTTTTCTCTGAAAATGCAGGGAAAGAGGCAATATATAAAGATCAACAGACACTGGTTTAAATATACTGGCTATCTAAAAGGGTCACTCCTTTGTGGTCGTTTGTACTTAGCTGCCTACTTGAAGGTAGAGGCAATAAAGTATAGGGATTTAAAGAGTGAACTTCAGGGCAGATGAAGTTGAGTCCAGCTAAGAGTTGTATTTACTCTGTGCAAACTTAGGCAAATGAACTTACTCGCAGTTTCGTCATTTAAAATGGAGAGATTTACTTCATAGCATTGTTGGGTGGATTGAGTGAGAAACTGGCTATGAAGCACTTGGTGCCAGACATACAGTAAGGGCTCAGTGAGTGAAAGTTATATCATTGCTCTTCTGGATGGTTCTCTTTTTCACACCATTGCCAAGGGTGGGGAAGGGCTTGTGAAGGGAAATAGAGTCAATCAATTCTCTTCTAGGCTGAAAGAGACCTTTCTCCTCAATCCAAGAAGACTTTCCATGGATAAGCTGGCACTCTTATTACCTAAATTAACCAAAGTCTTTGCAGTCACCATATCCTGAACCTCCCAATACAATCTTAACTCTACTGCTCTTGTTTTTCATGCTTAGTGGAAAATTTCTTCTGTTCTATTAATGTCTGGTGATTCAAATCATGCTCTTTTACAGCCAAGACTTTGGTGATTCTCCTTTTTATTGGAAGCAGCCCGTTATTATGGAAGGTTCCTGGGTTGGAGTCATAAAAACCCGAGGTCAGTATATAAGTCTGCCACTGGGTATCTGTGTGAACCAGGACATTGTTGCTTTGCGTCTCTGATCTTCAGTGTACTACAGGGGATGGATAGAGCGAAGTGAAATGAGGTAGATGCAGTGCTTGCCCTAGAGGACAGAGGTGACTGGACTATGAGGTATTCGTGGGGGCTCTCTGATTTCCTTTACAGGTACATTTTCTCAGTATAATGTTACCTAAGGAAGAATGATCTGCATGAAGTGCTGGGCCAAAACTTGTCTTATTCTCCTTTTGCCAATGATTTGATAGATGTGTGTGACTAGAAAAACTCTGTAACTTCTTTGAAATTGTGACTCCCATATGTAAAAGGAATTATTATTTTAATAAATATCTTGCTGAGACTAATTTTTCTCTCATTTATCACTTCAAGATGGACCAGGACAGGGAAGAGGTGATGGTTATTATAAAGTCATACAGGGATCAGAGTACTTCTCTCCTATGTAATGCCCAGGTAGCAAGCTCTGTGAAATTTTTCTGCCTGCTTATGGCCCAACTTCCGAAGGTGCTCACCTTCCTTTCCATCATCCATTGATCAAAGAATTCACTGCCAAGTGCCCACTTAGAACTATGCCATATGCCCTAGCAGAAAGGAGGACAAGGAGAGGAAAGATATGGGTTAGTAGGGAAAAGCCAAGGAAACAGATGACTGCAGCACAGGATTGCAACAGGAAGTGGTAGAGGTTGTGACGGGAGAGGCTGACAAGGGAGGGGAAGGAAGCTACGAGACTAAGTGGATGAAGATAGAGGACATTGGATCTTGAGCTCAGACTCAAAAGATAAAAAGAATAGGAAGGGGTTGTGTTAGGCTGAGGCAAGACAGACCACAATAAACATGTGGCACAGTAGTAGTTTTGTAAAGCTCAAATGCAAGGAAGCAAAGGCGCAATCACCTTTTTTTTTTTTCTTTTTAAGATCTTATTTATTTGGGAGAGAAAAAGAGAGAGAGAGAGAGAGAGAGAGAGAGAGCATGAGCAGGGAGAGGGGCAGAGGGAGAAGCAGGCTCCCCACTGAGCAGGGACTGGGATCATGACCTGAGCCGAAGGCAGACGCTTAACCGACTGAGCCACCCAGGTGCCCCAATAAGGAAGCCAGCAATCACCCTTCTGAAGAATACTCTTAGTATCTAATAATTGCCACTTTTTAAAGCATTCCAGGAGGAATCAGATCTATAGAGCAAGGCTAAGAGTAGGTTTTGTTTTTATCTCACTGGTTTACTCATTCAGAGCAAACCAAGCTAGACTATTTAGAAAAGCCAAGGGGAAGACTTTAATGATTTGGCTATTTTATTGATTGAGATAAAAATTTAGTTACATATTTGGAACACAATATGACTGCCCTCCAAATTACATGAAACTATATTCCAGGAAGTGTCCCTCAATTGGACATTTTTCTTCAGGTTTAGGCATAAGCCTAGAAATATTGTGTGATCAGTAATTATTTGCTATTTGGTTCCTTTCAGTGGGCAGAAGTACAAACAATGCAAAACTCTAGACTGTTATAGTTTTTCCAAAAAACGTAAAAAATAAAGCCCAACTTATTTCCCAATATCCAAAACTTAGTTTCAAGATCCAGGGGACAAAATGTTCTGATGACAGTTCCTGAGAGAGCTCTGTGTGGGCCACACATTAAAATGCTTCATTAAATCATCAGAAGTGAGTGACCTTTTAGCAGGAAAGAATATCTTGTACAGGAGGCAGAGACTTTGCGATCCCAAAGTCTCAAATTAGTCAAAGAACACAATTCTGATAGTCACTAATACAAGTTAATGTGAATTTTATTCTAATGCCACCATGATGATGTGATAAATATATCCTGCAGGAGACAAAAAGTGGTCTGTGTTCCCAACTCAAATTTAACAATTATTTATTCAGTCCTTTACAGGTACAATAGTAGGACCATGAGATACCTGAATGAATCAAAAAGACCAAACTCCTGCCCTCATGGAGCCTACATTCTAGTGTGGAGAAGTTAAAAATTAAGGGCAGACATAATAAATAAGCAAACAATAGTGTTCATTAGAAATGGAGCAGGGAAAGGGGGTTAGGAGTGTCAGAGGTATAGGGTGAGGGTTGCGGTTTTCAATAGGTTAACTGGGATGGGCTTTATTGAGAAGGTTGTGTTTGAACATGGGAAATGACAGAGGTGAAGGTGTCTGCTGGTAGAGCTCTCCAGGGAGAGAGGATAGTCCTAAGGCAGGAACAGTAGGCCTGAGACAGACCAAGGTGGGAGTAGAAACAGATGATGTCAGGGAGGTAATGGCAGGATGGGGCAGATCTTTTAGGACTTTTAGATTTGTAGGTAAAATGAAGAGCTAATGGTGGGTTCTGAACAAGGAACTGAGAGAGCTGATGTGTACCGCGTATGGCTCTGGTTTCTGACTTAAGAATAGAATATGAAAAGGGCGCCTGGTTGGCTCAGTTGGTTAAGCGTCTGCCTTTGGCTCAGGTCATGATCCTGCGGTCCTGGGAAGGAGTCCCACATGGGGCTCCCTGCTCAGCAGGGAGCCTGCTTCTCCCTCTCCCTCTGCCCCTCCCCCCACACTCCCTCGCTCTCTTCTGCTCTTTCTCTCAAATAAATAAATGAAATCTAAATAAATAAATAAAAGTATATGAGGGCAAAATGGAATCAGGATACCAGTGAAGATGCTGTTGCAGTGATGCAGTAATCCAGTTGATGATTCAGACAGGGTAATAGATGGGTGATTAAAAATGGTTGGACTCAGGATAGTTTTGAAATCTTATCAATGCCAATTGGTAATGGATTTAAGTATGGGATATGAGGCATCAAGAATGAGTGCCTTGGTTTTGTCCTGAAATGGGGGAGCTGAGATGTCTTCAGTTAAGATGGGGAAGTCTGTGAGTAGAGAAGAGTTTGAAGGGAGGGAAGGTGTATATTAGTAGTTTAGTTTTGGACAGGTCAGGCTTGAGATTTCCTTTAGATTTACGGCTGGAGATGTAGAGAAGGCAGTTGGATAAGTGAATCTGGACTTCAGGAGAAAAGTTCAGCAAAGAGCTTAAATTTAAGGATCTTTGGGGGCCCCTGGGTGGCTCAGTCGGTTAAGTGTCTGCCTTGGGCTCAGGTCATGATCCCAGGGTCCTGTGATTGAGCCCTGAGTCGGACTCCTTGCTCAATGGGAAGCCTGCTTCTCCCTCTCCCTCTCCCTCTGCCTGCTGCTCTGCCTGCTTGTGCTCTCTGTCAAATAAATAAAATCTTTAAAAAGTAGATAAATAAATTTAGGGATCTTTAGCATAAAGATGTACTTGTAGTCTTGAGATTGGAAGACATTACAATGAAAAGGAATATAGAGAAGGAAGAAGACAAAGGACTTTTACCATAATTTTATGTGTATTAGTTTTCTATTGCTGCAGTAACAAATTGCCACAAATTGAGTGGCTTGAAAAAATACATATTTACTATCTTAAAGTTCTTTCTATATGTCAGAAGTCTTAAATGAGTCTCACTGGGCAAAAATCAAGGTGTTAGCCGTCTTGTGTTCCTTTTTGAAGGCTCTAGGGGAAAATCTGTTTTCTTTTCTTTTCCAGCTCCTACTGGCTGTTTACAGTCCTTGGACTGTGGGCCCCTTACAGCTTCAAAGCCAACAATGGCTGGTGGAGTCTAACTATATCACTTTTACCCAAACTTTTCTGCTTCCTCTTTCACATTTGAGGATCCTGTGATTACATCAGGCCCATCTGGATAATCCAGAATAATCTCCCCATCTCAAGATCCTTAATTTAGTCACATCTTCTAAGTCCTTTTGCCATGTAAGGTCATATATTCACAAATTTCAGAGACTAAGAGGTGGACCTCTTTTTTATTGGTGAGGAAGTATTATTCTACTGACAACATTACAGAAGCCTAATAATAATGCACAATCTTGGGCTCTACCCCAGATGTGCTGATTCAGAGTCTCTAGGGATTAGTGTCCAGGAACCTGTTTTATATCACACTCCCCAGGGGGATTCTTGTGTACTTATTCGAATGATGGTGAAAAAAGAAGGTGATGGAAGGGGATTAAGTGAGAATCTGGTCCCACTCCTCACTGAGACTATAGTTCCAATGGATTAGGGTGACCTTCTCCGTCATCCGTCACCTCCCAAGGCTGCCATGTCTAGTCATCCATGTTACATGGCAGTATGGACAGTTCTCAGCTAAGGGCAGGCTACGGTTCGGAACCTTAGTAGTTACAGGACCAGGCTGGAATATGGCAGCATACTTTTTGATTCCTTTCCAGTGAATCCAAAGACAAAAGTAGAGGGCTGCTTTGTCAAGGTTAACTCGCAAAGGAGCCACTTCTGGCTGGCTTGAAGAGTGACATTCCATTGCAGACATTTGCTTTAGGAACAAAGAAATTAGCACTTGGGTGAGTGTTTCTCCTCACGAACATAAGAGAAACTTCCAGGTCATGTAGCATGATTCAAAAACTAAGCAAAGATAAAAATAAAAAATACAAAACTATTCATACCCAGCATAGGTGTGAATGATGAAGAACCTTGAGGCAGGAATACTTAGATCTCCAAACTTCTGGATTTTTCTCTCAAATTGACTTTAAGAACTTTTTGTAAATTTCAAGGCTTTCAAGTGAGAATTTTTCCTCATAAGAATCCAAACATTAAAATGTATTTTCTAAATTTTTACAATCATGAGGTGTAAGAATCCATTTTCTTTTTTTTAAAAAAGATTTTATTTATTTATTAGCAAGAGAAAGAGAGAAATCATGAGTCGGGGGGAGGGGCAGGGGGAAGGGAGAGGAAGAAACAGACTCCTGGCTGGGCAGGGAGCCTGATGTAGGGCTCGATCCCAGGACCCTGAAATCATGACCTGAGCCAAAGGCAGATGCTTAACTGACTGAGCCACCCAGGTACCCCACGAATGTATTTTCATGTAAAAATTCAATTCAGAAACACAGAGAACAAAGCATGGTAGTTTTCTTAATCTACTGCATCCCCAAAGGTAACTAATTACTGTCAGAAGTTTGGAGGACATCTTTCCTTATTCCTTTGCACACATTTACTGCATATGTATGTGTATGCACACATTTACCTTTTATATAGATGAGATCATACTGTTTTTTTCCCCGTATAATGATGTCTTAGAGATTTATTCATATCAGCACAAATAGTTTTACCTTATTCTTTTAAACTATGGCATCATATTTCCCTAGTTCCCATGAACCATATTGATGAACATTGAGGATCTTTCTTCCTGTGTGACCCAAAGCATGGTACTTAACCTCTCTGGGCCTTAGTCTCTTCACTGTAAAATAGGAATAATAATTTTACGTACTTCATAGGTTTGAGTATGTTTTAAGTAGGTAGAACCCATAAATGACTTAGAGCAGTGCCCGGCATACAATAAGCCTTTATATAAGGTTGACTATTATTGACGTTACAAACAATGCTTAAGGAGGCATCTTCATACATATTTTTTATACATATGTAATTAGCTTTGCAGAGTAGTTTCTTAGAAATGAAAGAACTAATCATAGTGGATGTGCATTTAAAATTATCTTTGCTGTTCAAAAATCCTTCCCCAATTGATACTCCTATCAAGATTATATGAGGGTACCCAATTTCCAGTATCTTTATTAAAAAGGACACTAAGTCATTTGGAACTACTCACAAGTTTTGGATACCTTTTCTATATTTTGATAATTCTACATACTGGAATCCCTCCATTATAAAGTAGAATTCAAAAACTACATTACCCAGTTTCCTCTGTAGCTAGGAAACTGCCAGTTAGAGGCAATCACATGACACCTTGAACATAAAAGAATTACAGGAGAGAAGTAGCTAGGCACAGGGCACCCTGTTTTGCTGGTGCTGGAGGTGGCAGAGACACCAGGATGGTATTGGCTCCCTTATTAGGATGGTTCTGAACCCTTGCTCTGAGAGCTACTCTGGAACACTTAGTTTAGAGCCTGTTTCTCCTAATTTTCAGAGCATCTAATAATTCTTAATAATTTTTATTTCTGGTGAAATTAGCTACAGTAGATTCTGTTGTCTGCAGTAAGAACTCTGATAGAATCATAAAGGCCTTAACAAGTGGCATCTTTCAAATTTTTGCCAATCTTATGGGCAAAGTGTATTTCATTATTACTCATATGTGTGAATCATGACTTCTCACATCCTTTAGGGGAGGTCGGATCTGAATGTGATATTATCAGTGCCATAGTTTTGCCTCCAAACCAAGTGGTAAACCTGTAATGCCTCCTCCCTTTCTTTTATTATTCCTTTAATACATTATTATTACTAATAAAGTATTCTGAATAAGAAATTTAAAGCTAAGGTGCTAATTATTATTTTGAGTTCGTGAAGATATTTTAATTTCCATCTTTATCACATGAAATAATTTATATGCAAGTACTTTTTATCGATGATAGTCCCATAGTTCAGAGAGATATTTTTCATATAATCATTTATAAGGAACTCTGACATTTCTTTCTTTATTAGACCAAATACAATGTTATAATGAATGCATTGGCATGGCATCATGTCATGCATTGTGAAGAACATGATTTGCTAATCCTTCCTCTTTGCTACCTGGCTAAAATCTCCCTACCAATATTATAGGTGTTTACCAGCATTAAAAAATGAAGTATGTTAGTATGAAAATCAGGAAACACTGTTTAATATTGAATGGGGCAGAAATATGTCATTTTCAATGGTAAAATAGATCTATAACTTTTCATAAAACAAGCAGTAATGCTCTGAGATACGATGGCATGCTGTTTTCCCCAGTTGTATGTGCGAGTATTTTCAGAAAACCAAATCAAATCAATATTTTCTACTTAGAATTATTATTTTAAATTTAATTTTTAAAAGAAAAGAAAAAATAAATAAGTCAGTGTCTTAGCTTGAGTTACCGTAACAAAATGCCACAGACTGGGTGGCTTAAAACAAGAGAAATTTATTTTTACACATTTCTGGATGCTGGGAAATTCTAGATCTAGCTGCCAACAGATTCATTCCTGGTAAGGGCCCTCTTCTTGGCTTGCAGATGACTGTCTTCTCACTGTGTCTTTAATTGACCAGGAGAAATTGAGAGAGGAGAGAGAAAGGGAGAGAAGCCTGGGGTCTCTTCCTCTTATAAGAAAGCTTATCCCATGATGAGAGCCCCATGCTCATGAATTTATCTAAACCTTGTTACCTCGCCACAGCCCCACCTCAAAATACAATCACCTTGGGCTTTAGAGCTTCAACATAAGAATCTGAGGAGGGACACAAACATTCAGTCCCTAGCAGCTAGAGTCTAAGCTGCTAATCCTGAAGAAGGTTTTGAATTTATCCCCAGCTGACCAAAATAATTTAAGTTCCTTAACTTCACTCTGCATTTATTTTCACAATGTATTAAATTAGAGCATATTGGTAAATGCACTTCAGTAACAAATGTCTAATTCTTTATTCAACTTTCATATTTCCAAATGAAATAAATGATCTATTTACATGCATCACTAGACCATCTCGTTCCATGCAAGGACCCAACACAGCATCAACTAATTGTCATCCATGTTTATTCATCACTCTTAACTCATTTTCTTACAGACAATGAAACTCTAGGATCTTTAGCAAACAGATAATCTTCACCATTAGTTGAAAGCGTGAGCTCTTTAACTCTATAATAGAACAATGACAAAAGAGCCCAGCAAAATATATACCTAAGAAAAGTAATTACTAGTTAACTCCATTGTGCCATTCCCATTTCACTGAGACTGAAAAAGCAGGGCAGAGTATGGATTTTGAAGAGCATTATGGAATTAGAAATAGTGGTTGGTATACCAGAGACGGGAGTCTGTCGGTTAAGCAGTTAAGTTCCACTTGCCAAGGTCACCCCTGTAGTCCTTTCCTTTGGGTTATTTCCCTCTCAGTCTTCCAATCCAGGGTCACCCTCAGCATTTACCTTCACCAGGATTTTTAAGCGGACGTTTAAGCCATCAATATGCTGATAGGAAAACATACCAAAACTCCAGAACAATAAGTAGCTTGAACAATCTAATTTTTACTTGAATTGAAATTATATGCAGAAAAAAACAAAAGCCCAATGCATTACAAAAACACTGTAACTTATCTTTCAGCAAAGACCATGGTGGAAATTATTTGGTGGTTCTCTCAACTTCATGAATATGAGCCACTCAGTATTCAAAGCTATGTCCTACTCAATTTTTACTTTAAACATCACTTTTCCTAACCACCGGGGCTGACTTGATCGTCCTTTCTAGACACCCCACAACACGTTCCACTTCTTTGTATGATTATTTGTAATTATGTGCTGTGTGATTATACAGTAAATGCCAAGAGGAACAGTGACTTCTCTTGTTTTCTCAGCAGATAAATGATTCTCAATAAATACTTGTTAAGTGAAAGAAAGGGACAGACCTGGAAATTCTTTGTAGGGCACCCATTTTACTCAAAGATTTCGGGTGTTTTTAAATTAAAACAAGAACAGTTGTATCATGATATGAAATACAAAATCCATGTGCATTTTCAAAATAGAATTGAAAACTTGTCCCAGTCAGTGAATGCTTGCTTTCCTCTGTCATTAATGCTATTTCAGAGGAAAATTTAATGAAGTATTGATGTGGTGGGTTTGAGTGTGAGGCTCCAGTGATCGGGTAATTGAAGCAAACCAAGTTCAGCCATTTCATTACGAAAAGAGAAGTGACTTCCTCCCTTCCATGGAGAAAACAAGAAGAGGCAGAGTAATGAAGTGCAGAGTGTGCCTTAGCAAGTTATTTTAATGCCTCAGATTTTCCAACTGTAAAATGAAAGCATTGGATTGGATGTTCTCCAGTGGCTCCTGAATCTCTAAAATTCTGTTGTGCATAAACTCTTGTTTTTTTTGTTGTTGTTTTGTTTTTGTTTTTCCTACCATTATTCTTACTCCCACAAAGGGGAAAAAAGTAGGGGGAGAAAGGTCATGATATTTCTTTTTCCTTTCTTAAGCTTCTAAGTGTTGCATTTGTCTTTTGAATGACACCTTTAAACACTGTGTAGTTGGGTTTCTTTCCATCTTTATGAACTTGTAATCCCATTCATATGTCTAAAGGAGAAAGAAAAGTAGATCAATATCAAACCACAGAAGTACATTTTTATGGATCAGCCACTCAGATATTATCAGCTGAGATGTTATATACTTCATCATCACAACCAGATGTAATGGAAAATATTGACTTCAAACACTACATGGAAAGAGGGAGAGAATTTTGTAACATCCCTCCTGCTATCTCATCTGTTCATTCTCTTTCTTTCTTTGGGCTTGACATTTTATCTTTATATCGGAAAGTTTTTCAAGACTATGAATGCAGTAATTATAGTAACCTTAATGCAATCTCTCAGGGGTGGTTAGATTAAACAGTGGCTATGCCTCTGTACCAAGCAAAGATTATCTGAATGCAAATAAAAGAGAACAAGTCAATGTCAGTGTGGTGCCAAGTAATGATAAAAAATAAGTGGTTGATATTGCAAGCAAAGGAAACTAACATAAAACAACAATTATACTTTTCCCAGTCTGTGCATATTGCCTTGCAATTGCTTGATTCAGTAAAGCTCTATGAAAAGAAAGACTTGTTTTGTTCTATTATAACGGAATGCATTTGTCTTATAACCAAGTGCATTTAATATATATCGGCTACAAATGGCTTTAAGGTATCAGAGCTGCTTATGTTGTGTCTTTTGTTAATAATAATAAAAATGCCTGCCAAAAGCTGCTATGATATACCCTGTGCACAACCTAAAGCCTGGCAGAATAAGAAATTAAAATCAGAACTCGTAAATTCAAAAATCAGGCAACTTGAAGTGTTAGTAAGTCTATTAGAGACAGGAACTCTGGTGCACCACTGGTGGGAGTGTAAAGTGGTACAATCACTTGGGCGAGCAATTTGGCAATTATCTAGCAGAGTTGAAAATGCAAACGCCTACAAGCCAGCAATTTCACTCCTACGTATATACCCTACAAAAACAGGTACATGTACACAAAAAACCATGTTTGTAGTAGAAAAGGCTGGGGGAGGGGAGCACTAAACATCATTGATAAGGGAGTACATAAAGTCTGGTATAGTTCAAAAATGGGATATGATATGGCAGTTAGCATAAAAGATTTTTATGTGTTAAGCTGGATAGATACTATGTTTAGCCAAAAAAAAAAAAAAAAGGTAAATAACAGAATGTACCACATGTAATAGACCATTTTTGTCATTTTTAAAATCACAAACAGCAATATAATATTAGGTTTCTGGCTACCTAGTAAACTATAAAAATGTGGATTAGAAGGATACCCACCCAGTTCCAAAGAGAAGCTGCCTGTGGGGAGAGGGACTAGGAGAGAGGCACATGGGACTGGGGAGGGACACAAGAGACCTCAGCGTTTCCCTTTATGAAAAACAATTTTAGGAACACATATAGCTGAATGTTAATATTAGTTAATTCTGGGGTGAGGACACATGGATGTTTTTATACTACGTACTTTTCTGTATTAATTGCTTTTCCAATAAAAAAAAAACAAGACTTTAGTCACTTTTGGTCTCTCAGGGCAGCTGAAATACTGTATTTCTTGAATTTAAGGAACCACGATTCTATATTTAAATTGTTTAATACACTGTATTTTATTCATTTACAGTGTTTATGCTGAATGAGTAAACTAGGGGCTTTGGAAAGCTTTCCATGGAATTTCAGTTTAATTAGGTCCATTTATATGCTTGGTAAACGTAGGCAAAGTAAAGTTTTAAACATCTGTTTATACAAGGTACACAAACCAGAAAGCATTTTCTTTGGTTTGTCCATATTATTCTGTGCCAACATGAATATTAGCATCAGTTTACAGGATTTTTCCCACTGAGAGATTCAGGGTTAATGTTGCTATGTAAATGTCGCATGAATCCCATTTTGGAACAATTTATATATCTGCACAAAGTGCGGAAATGAGAGACTTCTAGTCCAGAGGGTCTCATTTGAGTATAAACAATGGGAAAATCACTTTTCATGCCCAGGGGTTTTAACCCCCTCTCTCCTGTTTCCTCTCTGTGCACATTGTCCTGACTGAGCCCCAGGGCCGATGCGGACAGTTAACCTAAGACTCTGCAAGCAGCTGGAAGAGGTCAGGTACGTGGGAGGGAGGAGGAAATGAGCTTTAGCCAAACACAGAACACAGACTTGGGTTCAAATTCTGACTTTGTCAGTGACTCACTGCGGGACTCAGCAGACTACTGAATTCCAGCAGTACAGCAAGGATGAGGGGAGCAATACCTCACAGACTGGGTGAGGACTACACAAGCCCGTGTGCAGTGCAGCACATGACTGGTGGCCATTATATTTATCGCTGTCGTTGCAGTGCACATCACAATCTACAGGGGCTGAATCCCTGTTTCCATTTAGCAGATGCAAAACCACTTCTACTTTGAATGGAACTAGAAAAGGTTCTGTTCCTCGGATGCACCTGCTGCTGCCCTATCAAAGTATAAAGGGCAAAGAGCAACCGGAGCCTTTATGGAGTATATTATGAACGAGTCTTAGCAGAGTTGGGTTTTTTCTTTGTATTTTTTTCTTTAGTTTAGTTGCCTTTTTTCTTTTACCTTTTTGTTACTCTTTTAAGTTTTTGGTTTTTTTGTTTGTTTGTTTGTTTTGGTGGGTGGGAGGGTGTTCTATGTCAGGAAGGCAAAAACATCTCCTTGTCGTTTGATTGCTCCTTCATTTCTCTGAGTCTGCTCATACTTTTGTCCTCCTGGCTCTCACTTTTTCTTTCTAGTGAATATTGCTCATATTTCAATACAAAGGATCATTTCTTTTCATTTACACTTAAGATTGAAAGAGCAATCTGATAGACTTGTCTCAGATAGTTTTTAATAACAGCTTAAACCCATGATCTTTTCCAGAATAAGGGCAATAGTTGTAGTATTTCAATAGTGACTTTTCCAAAAAATTTTTCAATAGTGGAAGTCCTCAAATAGTCTATGAATTGCTCATCCTGGTATTTCAGTATTGCGAGAGGGTGGCAAAAGGGCTACTTTTTTTTAAGATTTTATTTATTTATTTGACAGAGAGAGACACAGCGAGAGAGGGAACACAAGCAGAGGGAGTGGGAGAGGGAGAAGCAGGCTTCCCGCTGAGCAAGGAGCCCGATGTGGGGCTCGATCCCAGGACCCTGGGATCACAACCTGAGCCAAAGGCTGACACTTAACGACTGAGCCACCCAGGCATCCCAAAAAGGCTACTTTTATGCAAAAAGTCTTAATTACCCACCATTCCAATGCCACACAGGTGCCCAATTCCTACTTTGAGATTGGCCTTGATTCTGGCTTCAACTCAGGATGACCTACAAGTCGTCACCTTTCCTTCTCAAGCCCACAGCAGACTTCATTAAGTGGCCTCAGCGGCTGGTTGTGACCACCAATCCCTCCTGAAATAGCCCTCCGGAGAGCAACGAGCAATCTTAGCTGATAAGGAAATGGAGACCTATTTGTCCTCACCGGTTTAAAATGTTTTGTTTTGTTGTCTCTTCCCAGTTGTAGAAAAGGGAATGGAAAAATGGATCATTTGAAGAAGAATTAGGAAAAAAATAGGAAATTATGGGTTCTTCTTTAGTTTTCTCTAGTCGCCCCAAACGTTCAGGAAGGTGGAAGGAGCTTAAATATGAATTGAAATAATACAGTCATACACTAGTCATATCGGAACGGGCATTATAATGAGTAGGAGAGTGAGAAGGGAGACTATCTTTGTTTTAAAAGATAACAGAAAAGTTATAAAGCCATTTGCTCTTCCCAATGGTCTCCTACGATGTTTTAGATTTATTTTAAGCTAGAAATAGGAAACTATTCATAGCATGATGTCATGCTGCATTTATTTCTCGCCTCAGCGGTTTATCATTCAGGAGACACTCTCATGATACCTTCTTGGACAGCATCAAACTGTGCAGTAGTTTTAGGGCCCAGCAAGAGAGACTTAGACGTGACTGAAAGATACTCAGCTCTCCTGACAGGTTGGATTTGGAAAGCGAGGCCCAAAGAAGGAATCCAAGATGATCTTGAAGTTTGGAGTCTCAGTATCTTGGGAGAACAGTGGATCCCGATAGACACAGGACAGTCCATAGGAGAAAACAGCTGTTCTCGGGGGACAGAAAGAGTTCAAGTTAAGATTTGCTGAGTCTGAGGGATGTCAAAATGGAGAACATCTTGCAAGTATTTGGCACTACAGACTTGGCCTTTGAAAGCCTGGGGATAAAGATTTGGAAATCATTGTCCTTGAGCAGATGGTGGGAAGGAGTGTTGACCCATTTCAACTTTATTTATTATCTGAAAGGTATTTTGAAGGGTTCCAGAAACTGCAGAAAGGCAGATCTGGTTCTCCATTGAGTTACAGGGATTATGAAGAAATGAGAAAGAGGCAGCTATAGAAGTTTTGTATGGGGAAGGGGAGGCAATTTGTGAGTGGGAATCTTGTGGTGAGATGGGAAAATGAGCTTGCGTATGTAGAAGTTTGCAACAGATTGAAAAAAATAGATGCTTATTTTTAGAATGGGAGAGGGAAATGATGATTATGAGAGGCCTCCTAAGGAGCTGGCACAAATGCACTGATGAGGTAGAAAGGGGGTCCGTTGAGACAGCTCAAACCACTCAGGGTCCACAAGAGCTATACTCCACTTCTGCGTATTCACATATAATCAACAAGTCACTGAAAGAAATGATCAGAGAGAGCATAATTGGATATTAGATAATGTGTAAAACGTTTAATAAAGGCATTTCAGCCAGTTCAAAATTTACTTGAATTTTTCAGTTATGTGGACACTACTCCTAGTTGAGAAATAAAAATTGTGTTTATTTTGATGGTAAGATGACATACCTTGACCAGTGTTCCTTGGCAACTCCAATATTCTCCAAGGACATTTAGCAAACTGGCAATGAAAACACATGGAGATCTGTGAGATTTATCCCAAACCTGGTAAGAATTGTTGTAAATCTAAACCAGGTGATTCCGGCACAATGCAAGTCATTGACCCCCCTCAGGTTTTATGAGACTTGAATGTTGAGGGGGAGCTCGTAGAGTGGTGACTCATACCTGGGGCAGATTATGTTAGATGGACTTTCCGCTTTAACATTTTAGATACTAGCTACAATTATACCAATGACAAGAGTGATTTCCGTTAACTCCGACTGCGGTCAAATATATTTTACCTTGTGACTCAGAGCATGCCAGTGCATGTACATGCCCACACATAAACTATAACCAAAGTTTTATGAAACAATTCTTAATTTCACCATATGTGCCGCACTTTCCTATTTTATACTCTATTTCCTTTTCTTAAATTTGTCATGATTCTCTAAATTGATTTCATGGCCCCAAAATGAATCATGACTCAAAGTTTGTAAATCACTGAGATGTTCAGTGATATTCTCTTATTTTGTGGTCTGCTTCAATCCCTCTCTCTCTCTTTTTTTTTTTTTTTTTTTTTTTTTGGTGTGTTAATGTTTTTGGTACTTTCAGAACTAAGAGCCAATTCTGATCCTTAGTCTCAGCATATGAGAAGCTATATTATCTCCCCAACTGTAATAATTGTTTGTACTGAGTGGATATTAGCTTGACAAAAGTGGTCTTACATTTATGTGCATTTTTTTCTTTGTGTTTAAGATGATATCCTTACCACAGTGGAGTTAGGGCAAAAGACGAAAACAGGAGAATTTATTTACGGGTGGCTTAGTGATTACAGTGATTTAATGTTTACAGATGACTTAGTGATCACTAGAACATAATATAATAGAATTATGTTGGTAAAAGAGCTCTAATCCTACAGCCTCATCACCTGCCCTGATTTCATATCCATGACCCAGACCTGGCTAATGAGTACAGTCTAAATATTTGGTTAGTGATTGGTTCAAAAATAGCCTCTTCGCCCAGTCGAGTTAATTAGATCCATTCTAGTGACTGTGAGGAAGGAGTTCTTTTTCCATCTAAGATTAACTAAAAGTGAGACAGAGCCTGGCCCCTGACAGCCATGTTTGACACCAAGAGGGAAAAACCTGCTTGCGAATGGAACCAACACAAAATCAAACAGAGCCAAGGGTTCAAAAGTCTGAGGATCATCCCTAAGCATATCATTTGAGCCTAAGTTTTTGGTTGTACCTGAAGCATGACAGGTCTCAATGACTGCCTCTTATAATCTAGTGTCCTGATTAAGAAGAACAAAAGAAGTGAAGAAAAATTGGTATCCGTATTTGATGGCAGCATCATAGGTGATTTTTATACTTTCTTGTTGGTGGTGTTTTTTTTTTTTTTTTAATAATGTGGATGTGTTAATTTTATAGAAGGTGAAAATAAAAAGGTAGCTTTCTTCCAAATGTGCTTTGGAAAGTTGGACTCTGCGTCAATCTTATTTGGAAATAATATTCAAGCTACCTCTCGAATATTGTACTTATAAAATGCTGAAAGGATCTAATTTTATAGTTTGACCACACAGATTTTTCCTCCTTGGTTCCAGCCTCACTGTTTCCATGAACTACAGTCAACAAATACTGGAGCTTTTGTTATCTCCCCAGCAGGCATTTTCCAGAGGGCACTTTCCTGAATGTTGTGGAGAAATGTAAATAAAAGTACTAAGTGGAATTACTAACATCTCAAATACACAGAAGCTTGGGGGTGAATGTACTAATTCAGACTTGGTCCTGGGAGTACAGAGGAAGAGCATTCAGCAATAACCAGGTTTTCCCCCAGTAGGGGAGCATTGGGTAGAGGAGCAATGCAGGGGTAGGGCAAGAGTCTGTGGTTCCACGGTCATTTTCGTGTGTTTGAATCACATATATTTTTAACTTTTTATTTTGAGTAATTACAGATTCACTTGCACTTGCAAGAAATAATACAGAGTAATCACATATATCCTTCTGTAGTCTTCCCCAGTAGTAACATCTTGGATAATTACATAATATCAGTAGGAGGAAATTTACATCCTTCAATTTTATTTTGATTTCTCCAGTATTACATGCACTTGTGTGTGTGTGTGTATTTAGTTCTTTTTCTTTATTTTTTTATTGTTATGTTAGTCACCATACATCACATCATTAGTTTTTGATGTAGTGTTCCATGATTCATTGTTTGTGCATAACACCCAGTGCTCCATGCAGGACGTGCCCTCTTTAATACCCATCACCAGGCTAACCCATCCCCCCACCCCCCTCCCCTCTAGAACCCTCAGTTTGTTTTTCAGAGTCCATCGTCTCTCATGGTTCGTCTCCCCCTCTGACTTACTCCCCTTCATTCTTCCCCTCCTGCTATTTTCTTCTTTTTCTTTTTTCTTAACATATGTTGCATTATTTGTTTCAGAAGTACAGATCTGTGATTCAACAGTCTTGCAGCTTCACAGCGCTCACCATAGCACATACCCTCCCCAATGTCTATCACCCAGCCACCCCATCCCTCCCACCCCCCTTGTGTGTGTATTTAGTTCTATGCAGATGTATCGTGTGTAGATTCTTTTTTTGGGGGGGTGGGGGATCTTGACATTCATTTAATTTTATTTTTTTTAATATTTTTTTATTTTGTTATGTGTAGATTCTTGTAGACCTCTAATTACCACCACAATCAAGACACAGAACAGTTGTATCACAAGGATCGCTTTTATAACCACACCTATCTACCATGCATCCCCCCAGCCCATGGCAACCACTAATTTGTTCTCTGTCTCCAAAATTTTGTAATTTGAGACATATTTTTTAATATGTTTCTCTTATTCTAGAAATTCCTAGAATACTTGAATGTGAAGTTTAAGAAGACACTTAGAACAGGGCTGTGTATTCTACTCTCTTTAGAGAAACCTTTTAACAGCCATCCATGCAGCCTCTCTGTTAATGGAGAGATGGTGGAGGTCACAGCGATAGGTAGTAAGTGGGAGGGTGGCTCTGCAATGTTCTAACTTCGTGACCTCCAAACCTCTGCTGCCTCCTATGTTAAATGGGGTTAACAATTACAATGATCTCACAGAGTGGTTTGAGGTTAAAATGAAATAATGCATGTCAAATGCTGCATGCAGTTAAAGAAAGGACCCCAAACCACACCACCCTGCACGGTTATCAGGCAACTATGCAAAACCAGAATTTTTGGACATGTGTTGCTCCTAGAGAGCTGGACTCTTCCTCTCCCAGATTTTAGTTATTGACCTTAATTTTATTTTCCTATGTCTCCCAGAATAAATTGGATCCTTGTTCCACCTTGTTCTACAGCATTTAGCTCATGTAAGCCAAGTCCTGTGCTCACCTCTTCTCCAGACCCCACTTTTTTTAAAGTGATCCCCATATGATTTCTTGAGGACAGAACTGGGTCTACTGGGTCTGTCTTGTTCACCATGATGTCTTCATCACCTAACAGAGTGCCTTGCCCATGCTTTGTGCTCAAACGTGTTTTAATGGACGACATGCTTTGACATTCCTTTATCTTCCTGGTTGTCCTATTCTGAGCACTCACCATTCAGCCACTTTCTCTTAAGTAATGGTACAAAAATGGTCTTTATTAATCCCTCTCTATAAAGACAAAGTTGATAAGGTGTATCGTTTCTGAGCTCCAACAACAAATGGCAATGTATTGTGCTATTTTGAACATGAGAAAAAGAAATAGACTGTACAAACTTCTGGAGCAACGTTATGAAGTAATAGAGGAAATGCTCTATTTCCGGACAGGCTTCTAACCTTGTCTATTAAGTCATAGCTAGGTTTTTTGGCTGACTGGTTTGTCAGGTAAACCACTAGATCTTTCCATAGGAGCAGTCACTATAGCATCAGTCATTTCTTCCATGTTGGTTAGAATTAAATCCAAAGAAACAATGCCCTGTCTGGCTTCCTCTCCTTTTTGAGAAAAGGAATGATCATCAAACCAACTTCAGGACTATCTGATGCCCCTCTCCCATGTGAGACTCCAGCAGAAACTTAGAAAATTAAGTTCATCCCTGCCACATCTCCACCACCATTACCCTAAATCAGGTCAACATTGTCCCACTTGAAAAGCTGGCACCAGCCTCCTAGCTGGTCTCCAGGTCTCCGTTCATGCCCCACTCTGACACTTTTCTCCACACTGCTGCTGGCATGGTCTGCAGAAGCAGAGGCCCCGAACATTGTTTCTTCCTGCGCCTACAGCCTGAGCTGTCACATGCTTCTCACCTGTCATTTCCTATGCTCTATCCATTTCCAATGTCTTGTAATAGCTTAATGCATTTGTGTTCTATTTCATCCCTTGATTTTTTCTTTTTTTTTAAAATTTTTATTGTTATGTTAATCACCATACATTACATCCTTAGTTTTTGATGTAGTGTTCCATGGTTCATTGTTTGCGTATAACACCCAGTGCTCCACACAGAACGTGCCCTCTCTAATACCCATCACCGGGCTCACCCATCCCCCACCCCGCTCCCCTCTAGAACCCTCCTCCCCTCTAGAACCCTCAGTTTGTTCTTCAGAGTCCATCGTCTCTCATGGTTCGTCTCCCCCTCCGACTTCCCCCCTTCATTCTTCCCCTCCTGCTATCTTCTTCTTCTTCTTTTTTTTTCTTAACATATATTGCATTATTTGTTTCAGAGGTACAGAACTGTGATTCAACAGTCTTGCACAATTCACAGCGCTCACCATAGCACATACCCTCCCCAATCATCTCTTGATTTTTGAGGAGATATCCTTTGCCTGAAATAATTTTCATCCAGCTGTAACTTGTCCCTCAACTTAGATGTTACTGGTCGAGAAGGTCTTCCCCGACCCCAAGTGCAGGCCAGATACTTCTTCTCAGGGCACTTGGACTTACCCCCATTACAACACTCATCATGCTGAGTGGTAAATGCTGTTTCCTCACTGTAAGCTAGGGGTGGGTGTAAGTAAGTTAAGGAGGGATTCTATTTGCTTCATCTTTGAAAACTGAAGGAATTAATTGTTAAAATATTGTGACTCATTTTTATATGATGAGTGAGAGGGGTGGGAGGGGAAAGTTTGGTATAAATCTATAACGTTCTAAAAAGAAATATTCCCATTATAAGTATTTTTTGTACACATGCATCACGCTTCAAATATTAGTTCCCGAACTAGTTTTAAGAATCCTTTCTGTCATACAAACATTTTGAATATGATGAAAACAATTTCTGCATGCCTTGTGGGCTTTCCTTAAATGAAGTAAGAACTGTGCATTATCTGCAGTCTTCCCAGTCCAATTATAGACTTCCTGTAGTTGGCAGCTGGACGTTTGAACACATTCCTCCTATAGCGTGAAGATCCAAGGACTTCTGGGTTTGTGATTAGCAAGAGAAATTGTGACTTAAAACATACATCACCCCCAAATGGAACTGAAACATTCAATGTCTCATTTATTCTGTAGTAAACAATTTTGTTTTCCAACAAGCAACAGTTGCCATCCAACTCATTCTAAATTTCTATGTATATTCCCTTGAACAGAAAGATTTTGTGTGTTTTTTTTTTTTACTACTTTTCTTTGATGGTGTGCCCAGTACCCACAAGGGTGAAATTAGACACTTCTTGAAAAAGTCTCATTTCAGCTTACATTGTAGCAAAATTTCACATCGTCTCAGAGATGAGTTGAAATGCCTCATCTCCTTATTGGGGATCTTATTGTGTCCTGAATAAAGAAACTCCTATAAGATGAAAGAACTTCAATGAAAAGAAGTTCTAGCAATTTCTCCTTTTCTTTTATCTCTGGCAGTTTACGGGGCAAATAATAAAAACTTTACAGATACACGGGGACACACACACACACACACACACACACACACACGGGTATTTACTGCAGTATTGTTTGAAAGGGCAAAGAACTTAAAACCAGAATGTCCATTAAAAAATGGTTGAATATATTACAGCACATCTATACTATGGAGTGTCGGTAACCCTTAAAAGATCAAGTTAGATTCGTATCCACAAATCATGATTTATTTGAGTGAGAAAATAAGGCTTCAGAATAACATGAATAATATAATTCTTTCTGGGAGCTGTATGGCAAGTTGGGGGAAATTCTCTTCCTGTGGGGGAGAGAGAGAGAGAGGAGGGAGATTTATATGTAGTTTTGAGAATACTGATAAAAGACTGGAATATCCTAAGCTGTTAACACTGGCACAAAGGTAGGATTGGAAAAGGTGCATTTCTTCACAAGTCTTTGGACTATTTCATTTCTTACAAATAACATAATATTTTTTTGAAGTCAAAAAAAATCTAATGAAAATTTCCAACAGAAAATAAATGATCAAAAAGAAGAGTTAAAAAAAGAGAGAAGCCACAACAAGCCCAGGCTGTCAGGCTATTTATTCTGCACCCTACCAGTAGGCTAGGATTCCTACAGTCCGTGCCATGGGCAGATACCGAAGACATGCAGTGAAGCAGGAGGAAAAGCAAAGGGGGAAAAGGGAAGATGTGGATGAGAATATTGAAGAGCAACCACGGGTTTTGTCAAGATTTACAGGCTGCTGAGAATGCCAATTGTTCATTTAATTCCATGGGCTGAGCACATTTTAGGTACAAGGGGCCATGAGGGTGCTGCGGATAGGACTGTGAGCAAACACACAGCCACTGCTCAAGTCTATAACTGGTAGCATAGAGGTAGGGCTCAAATGAGGTGGGGGTACAGGCACTGGTCCAGATAGTCATGGCAGCAAGGAAGCATTCAAGAACAATTTCATGGGGCGCCTGGGTGGCTCAGATGGTTAAGCGTCTGCCTTCGGCTCAGGTCATGATCCCAGGGTCCTGGGATCGAGTCCCGCATCGAGGTCCCTGCTCCTTGGGAGCCTGCTTCTCCCTCTGCCTGTCTCTCTCTCTCTCTCTCTCTCTCTCTCTCTCTCTCTCTGTCTCTCATGAATAAATAAAAATCTTTTAAAAAAATTTTAAAAAAAGAACAATTTCATTATGGACTAAAGGAATAAAGAAGAAAAAGAAATCCTTATATTGAGTTAAATTGTCAAGTCTTTTCCTGGTTTTTACTAGGATTTTTCATCTGAAGTTTTATTGTCAATCCCTTTTCTAAGCAGATAAAATGCTCACCATAAATCAGATTGTAGGGATGCCACTTGAAGAGAAAGTTGGTGCAGCCACTTTGCAGTAAATTTGAGAAACATCCCAGTGAAAGTGTATCTAGAAACCATGATACTACATTTGTAAAAATATAAAATGAGGCCTTTTGGTGTCCTGGTAATGTTCTAGTCTAACCTGGGTAATGAGTAAATGGTTGCTCCTTTTATTACTATTTCTTAAACTACACGTACACATTTCAGATACTCTCTGTAACATCCTACATAGGAAAGCCTAAACAACAAAGTAAATTATTTTTGAGAAAAGTTAACGTTTCCATAATGTATGAATTAAATTTGTATATCAAACTTTCCCGATGACATGTAGCTATAGATGTTCATTTTTCTCTTCTTTCCCCACTAAATTATGCTGTTTCTACCATAATAATTCATTTAGGCAAATGCAGCATGATTTTGAATGAAGTTTCATGGAAATTTTAAACAAAGAGCAAACATTTAACATTAAACTGAATTGATAACATGAATCCTTTAATACATATATACTGATAATATTTTGCTTTAGCAGTGATGAGAGAAATGATAAATATTCTAACAATGTCAAAAAGCTTTGAATATTCAGCATGTGAGCAAGTCGTAACTGCTTTCATTTTCTTTTGTAGTGGGGAAAGGTAGTCAGAGAGACCTCCTGGAAGAAGTGACTGACTTTCCCTTGAGAGGTGTTAAATGCTGGCCACACAAAATACACAAAATACCATGTGTTGGCAAAGCCAAGTTCATTGCTTGATGCTTTGAGGAGAACACCCCTCAACAGAGCCATAACAGTATCTCAGAGAAAGAAGGACGAAGTTGAGGTACTGATCAAGATTTGAGGTCTGGTTTAAGATAAGCCTTTCCATGCAGGAGGTCTAGCTAGGATTGGGTCAACATCATGACAAAATAATTTGGGATTTGTAGAAACAGCAAAGGGAGGAGTTTGAGGCCAGGGTTTCAGAGTCTTGGGCTATAAACTGTTAGTTGATGCTTTCTATTCAACAAATTGATGAGTCTTTCAATTCCTGGAATGAACAATAAGGCTGGTTGCAATAATTTTCTTCCTGGGCAAGAGTCTTCTGGAGTAGTAAAATTATGTCGATGAAGATGGTGGAATAGCGAAGTCATGTTAATAATTGCAGGTAGTGAGCTGCATGGAAGATTTCCACTCTCAGTGAGTAGGAAGTCAGAGACAGCAGGAAGGATCCACCCATCATTGCTCCCACACAGCTAGAGACTTGGCATCATTTTGCCCACTGCCTTAGTAGGCTTGCTCACCAATGCCAAGAGAAGGTTGAAACTGCTCTGTCATTGTGTGTTTTGTTACCTGACCCTTTCTCTGGGCCTCCATCTGGTCCCTGTTTCAATATTTCTAGGGCTGTGCTAAATCATCCTCTTGGTGCTTCCATTCTCTGACTATAGGCAGGTGGGAGATGGTAGTGGATAAAAGCAAGTGCCCTGGAGTCTGGTGCCGTAGGTTCAAATGCCACCTCTTCCACATAGTGGCGGTGTGCGCTCGTGTCAGGTGCCTAACTTCTCAATGTCCCAATGTTCTTATTTCGATAATAGAAATAAGAGCAAACCCGATCTTGTTGAGGGAGCTAAAAGCACATTAACTCATCATAACTGCTCATATTTTTCTGGTTGTTGTCATTACTCTTATTTTCACTCTGTGGTATCAGAGGCTAGACCACTTTAAATATTTTAGACTAAGAGAGTTTTAACCCATGTATTAATTAACCCAGTATGTGTTCCTGTACATTTAAATCAAATAGAAGAACAGCCAAGCATATAACTGAGAACTCCTAAGGTTTAATGTTATTAGGTAAACATAAGAGAATAAAATATTAAAGTCACTAGTTTATATTTTTAAATGATATAAAACTATGAAACAATTTTGAGAAAGATTTTTTTTTTTTTTTTTTTTTTTTTTTTAGTCCCCTTACAACTTACTCGCAGGCATTTAATTGCTGTGGGTTGAAAATGTGGTGAACTGGTCTGATCTTTCTTTTTTTTTTCTGTCATGAAAATAAGGTTGTTTTTGTCTGATCTTAACCAACTAGATTTGGGACAGTAGAATTTGGCCAGTTAGTCAAATTCTTTCCTCATTTTGCGCCCACCACTTTGAGGTCCAGCTTGCAATTGCACTGTTGTTGACTTGTGGGATCTCTGAATCTTTCTTCCTGCTCTAGAAGGGGCTGAGAGAGAAGTGTGGTGGCACTCTGCTGTTGGCTGGGCATCACAGTAAGGTACCATGGCCTGGCTTGCTTTCTGAAGGGCACGGGGGGGCAGTGGAAAATCAGATTGGGGGTAAAATGGAAAGTGACTCACATTTTCAGAAAAGCTGGCTCCCTGCAGTAGCAAAATTTTAAAGGATGCTTCTACCGGCGTGGCATAGACTTTCTAACTCCATGTATTTATAGCTAGGTGCAGAGGCTGGATTTCTGTTGTGAATTTGTCGAAAAACCGTTGTCACCATTAAGAATGAAAACCAGCTGAAACACAAACCAACTGTCCAAGTCATGGTTCTTTATGTATGTGATCAGGCTTTATTCTCATAGGATAATAAAGAAAAGTTGAAAGAAATGTACATGGATGTTTTCTTATAAACCATAAAGATAATGAGGTAAAACTTGTCAAGTAACTCAATTATACTATTATAGAATATTGGCAATTATTTAGTTAAATCTTCCATCCCAAGCAGAAATTACATCTATAATGATTATCCAGCATTTCGTTGAACATTTGTTTCTCCTGTTTTTTTAAAGCTTTATTTATTTGTTTGAGAGAGAGACAGAGAGAGAGAGAGACAGAGACAGAGAGTGCATGAGCAGGGGGAGAGAGTGCGAAGCCAGATGTGGGGCTCGATGCTACCACCCATGAGATCATGACCTGAGCAGACACCAGGAGTCGGACGCTTAACCAACGGAGCCACCAGGCATCCCTATTTCTACTTTTAGTGAACTGAACCTTTTATAAGCAGCTCTCACTCTTTTGGGCCAATGTAGGAAAGTTCTTCTTATATTAAGACAGAATTTATGGCTGAACAACTTCTACCTTTACTTCTATCTCTGCTTCCTTGAGCTGCACCAAACATATGTAATCGCTCTCTAACTTGATTTCCCCTCAAAAATCCATTCCATAGATAATTACTGAACACATATGTTATGTCAGGATGCAAAGAGCTGGGAGAATAAAACAGAAGTAGTCCCTCACCTCACAGGGTTTGGGGGACACTACCTTATTTTCATCAAGCCTCTTATTTTTCAGGCTTACCATCACTAATCCCTTTTCATTTCCCCCATATAACGTATTTCTTACCCCCAGGTCAAACACGTAAGGCAAGAAACACAAAACTGTACACATTCTCCAGACGTGGTTGAACTAATGCAGAGCATGGTGGCATTATTAGCGAATTTATCTTCCATCACTATTAGCATTGAAAGCAGGCCTCAGACACATCTGAGTGCTCAATACACACTTATGAAAGGCTGTGGACACTCCATTCTTTCTCATGTGATCTCACTGGTCTTAGTCCTTCTATTAACTTCTCATGATGGATACAACCATAGATTTTTTTTTTTAAAGATTTTATTATTTATTTGAGAGACAGAGAGAATGAGAGAGAAAGCACATGAGATGGGGGGAGGGTCAGAGGGAGAAGCAGACTCCCTGCTGAGCAGGGAGCCCGATGCGGGACTCGATCCAGGGACTCCAGGATCATGACCTGAGCCGAAGGCAGTCGCTTAACCAACTGAGCCACCCAGGCGCCCTGGATACAACCATAGATTATGCATGATTAAAACAAATGCTTGGGGAATAAATAGTGAACCATATGTGACTTAGAAGTTTCTTAAGATGGTTTTTTTTTTTTTTAAAGATTTATTTATTTATTTTGAGAGAGTGAGAATGAGAGAGAGAGAGAGAGCACATGAGAGCGGGGAGGGTTAGAGGGAGAAGCAGACTCCCTGCCGAGCAGGGAGCCCGATGCGGGACTCGATCCCGGGACTCCAGGATCATGACCTGAGCCGAAGGCAGACGCTTAACCAACTGGGCCACCCAGGCACCCAAGATGGTTCTTAAAGAATAAATTAAATCCACCTTAGGAAATTCCTGTGAAAATATTTGCATTCAAGTGAGTCTTCTGCACAGTAAAGTGAGGTTTTTAATCTAAATGATGACTAATGTTTCAACTAAAATGATGAAGATATCTCTGTATTGGTATGTGACTCAGGATAGATTTGTCTACTATCTGTTGACTGCATATGGTTGTACTGAACTAAGGTGATCAGGTCAAAAAATTTCAAAAAAAATGTGCATCTTCTCGCTTTGGATCTAGGTTTTAGGAAGCACTATGTTTTTGTTTTGTTGTGTTTTTTTTAAGATTTTATTTATTTGTCAGAGAAAGAAAGTGCAAGCAGGGGGCGTGGCAGGCAGAGGGTGAAGCAGGCTCCCCGCTGAGCAAGGAATCCGATGTGGGACTTGATCCCAGGAGCCTGGGATCATGACCTGAGCCGAAGACAGACACTTAAAGACTGAGCCACCCAGGTGTCCCAGAAACTGCTATGTTAACATACTCTCTCAACCCATAGAACTCACTCTCTTAGACTACACACACACACACACACACACACACACACACACACACACACACACACACAGTATTGGATATAAAGATATTTCCATGTCTAATTATGCCTCGGAGAGTAATGTTCAAAGAGGACAGAGACTCCCAATATAAAAGCAGCTGCAAATGCCTCATTTGAGTGTGACCAGCAATTAAAGGCAGACAGCTATGAAAAGGATCTCTGCTAAGGCAATGTGATTCTCTTTCATTGATCTCACCAAAAGACTCTTCTCTACCTCTCTATTTCCCATCCTGGAACGTTGACTACCTATTTTTAATTCAGTCCTTCCTAGATTTCCCAAACGAAAGTAGTTATACTAGTGAATCTTAGCTTTTCCAAACAATAATCTTTATGCTTGGGATGCTTACTCACTAGCTTATGAACTTTTATTTTTTTCTATGGTGAATATAATTTAGTTTCAATAGTACTTTTAACATCTTTAGGAACTCCAAATAATTCATTCTGACTTCAGTAGTATTCATGACATCTTGCAATACAATGTCTATATACTTTTAATTTTTTAATTTTTTTTTTAGAGAGGAAGAGGGAGAGAGAGAATCTTAAGCAGGCTCCATGCCCAACGTGGAGCCCAAGGCGGGGGCTCGATCTCACGACCCTGAGATCATGACCAGAGCTGAAATCAAGAGTCAGAAGCTTAACTGATTGAGCCACCCAGGTGCCCTGTCTATAGACTTTTTAAACAGCATGTTGATTCTTCTCTACCAATCATTTATAACATTGACAGAACCAGGCACAGCTCACCCAGCAGGATCTGCTAAATGTGTCTCAGTCAGTTGAATTGATGGTCTGTTCTCATCCAGGGAAAGTTGAACTAACTTTAACATCAAATAACCAATCCATCCATTACTGAATTTATCAAAGCCTGTGATCCCCAGTGACTATTAAGACGCTGTCAATTAAATGGGCTGGTCAAATCAAAGTCCACTCCTGTAATGCCTGCAAACACGGTCTGTGCTGAAATGACACATTTCCAAAACCCAGAAGCAAGTCCTGGGCAAGATGGGGAATAAAATGAGCCTTTGCAATGGGAGTCTGTTCCCTTTGCAGATTAGTCTTTGAGACATAATTAAAGCATGGGAAATACTGCATAGAAGGAATTCTAGGTATTACAGCATGACAAAAGAGCCTGACCAGCAGTGCAACTCTACCTGTTAGATCTTAATAATCAAAATTATCATTTGTCAAAAAGACAAAGTGTTTATAATTCTTTTGAGTTCTGAAAAAGATATCTCAGTGAGAAGATATCAATTTTAACATTTCTTTAAAAATTGTTGAATGGCTTTTGTTTTGTTCACTCAGAACTGGATTATTATGAACCAAGGTATGTCAAAGAACTTATTCTCCTTTTGATTTTCCACATGCTCAGTCCCCATTATTTCAGGGTAATATTTTAAATTAGCTTGTGTTATACCACCTCTAATATATCAGTTTTATTTGAGAGATAATACAAAATAGCATTTCTTATTTTACCTTTCTCATTCCTAGTTCGATTCTCTTTTTAATTCACTTTCTCTTTGCAGTTGCTGCTTGTCACGATCGAACCATAGCTCTCATCATGTAAAAATGAGGATAAGCCTAATTTCTGATAAACTTGAATTTACATAAATATACTTTGCTTTTAAAGCAGGCTGTCCATGTGACTGAGAGCTTCAGGCAGAGACATACTCATGTCAATATTGGTGCTGACATTAACTGATAGTACCCTTGGGCAGGAGGGAAAAACTGGGAGATTCAGGCTATGGGCACATTTTCCATATTAACTCACTGCAAGGCTCCAACTTCATATGAGTGGCAGGACAAGCCTCTTTACAGAAGAAAAGAGCATATTCAAATTTTTTGTTAGTTCTGCAATAACTTTAGAAGTCATCTGGGTCATCACTTCATTTTGCCCTTGGCAAAACAGAGGCCCAAGGAGGAGAAGGGATTTGTCTCAGGTCCCACAGCTGGTTAGAGACAGACCAAGAGCCAAGTCTCTACTTTCCCAGTCCAACACATTTTCTACTTCCTAGTTCCTGGTAAGAACAATTACCCCTACCTAAGACACAGTGTGAAGTTTTTCTTTCCTACAGCCCTGGTGTTCATAAAGGCCCATGAATTGGGCCAGCAGATTAGATGATCTTTATGATAGAAAAGTAAGATATCAAAATACCTCCTACATCACTCATACCCTGGCCTTCAGCACACCAATCCTATTGAAAACAATGTTTTTCTAATACCTCTGTAGGCAATGGGAGGAGGCCTAAGCAGAGGATAAGTATGTTGCATGCAAATTTCTTCAGGCCTTCCCTTTGGGTTTCACTAAGAGGTCCTAGCATCATACAGTATATAAGTAACTGACACTTATTCCCTGCTTTGTGAACACTAGATGTTGACCAGATTTTTCAGAATTATATGCTCCTCTATAAATTCAGATATTCTAATCCTAAGGTTGGGCTACCATTAACAGTTATGAAAGGAAAGCCTTTGGGATTAGAGACTGAAAGATGAAGAAGACTTCCTCTGGCCCAGAAGGACCAGAAGAGTTTCCTCACCCTGGCAGTTCTACTGAAACTATTGCTAAGCCACCTTGTAGAGTTGACGGTTGATGAGATAACTAAAGAATTTCAAGAAAGCTGCAAGCACTCCCTACAATATGGCAAATCTGACCTGCCCCATTACACATGTCATGGAAGACAGAATGGTACAGCTCTAAAATCAGAGTGATCTGGACTCAGAGCTCAGACCCATCGCCTACCATCTTGACCTTGGACAAATGATTGAAGAGTCCTAGCTTCAGAAGCGATTTTTCAGTGAAATGGAGATGGTAATGCCCATCTTGTCAAACTGTTGTTGAAGGAAATAATGTGCACAGAGCATTCGGCACAGGCCTCATACCAACTGTTTGTTAAATGATAGCTCTCACTGTGACACTGAAGCAGTTCATCTCACGGTGTGGAAGAACCTGAACTTCGTAGTCACAGCAGTTGGGGAACCACAGCTCTTTTCCTCAATAGCTCCATGACCTTAGACAAGTAACAGTTCTCTAAGCCTCAGTTCACCCATCTATAAAATGGGGGCAATGACGCTTTAGGGTCTTTGTTTTGTTTTGTTTTATGATTGACTTAAATAATGACTGGTACAGCAAAAAAACATCACCAGGGAGCCTGGGTGGCTCACTCGGTTAAGCATGTAACTGTTGATTTTGGCACAGGTCATGATCTCAGGGTCATGGGATTGAGCCCTGCATTGGAGTCTGCTTGAGAGTCTCTCTCTCTCCCTCTGTCCTGTCTCTCCCCCACCTCTCTCTCAAAACAAAACAAAACAAAACAAAACAAAAACAAAACAAAAGAACCCAAAACCAAAACCAAAAACACATTGCCAAATAGTAATAATGTTATTGCTCTCCCAGTAAATCTTCCCTATGAGTTTTGTTAAGTTTTCCCATTTTATGCATGAGGAAAGTAAAGCTCAGAGAGTGTAAGAAACTTGCCCAATATCAAAGTTCTTAAGTGGCTGGGCTGGACCTAAATCACACCCAAACTCAATGCTTTTTCCAACATACCAACCCCTTCTCCTCAGCTCTGCTCTCACTTGTGTCCAGAGACCCTGTCAATCTACTTCCTCTTTTTTTTGTTGTTGTTCTTATCAAATTTTTTTTTCAGGCATAACAGAAACATTTCAGGTAAAATAATAATAATTCAAAAAAATGTTAGTGGCAGTATGAGCTTTTCAGACCATCATCTAAACTGACATATCTCTCCAGAATTCTAAATTCTCCCCATTTCTTGTTAATGTTTGTTAAAGCCTCTGTGTTTGGTTAAGGCTATCCCTAAGTTTTCTTCTGTTTCTCTCATAATGTAGAAATAATAATGGTTATAAGAACACTTTAGTCCTAATCTAAGCCAAGCACATTTAGATAATTTAGTTAATCTAAGACAGATGTGCAAACTAAAATAAAAAAATGAAAAATAAAAAGCAAAAGCAAATCGGTACCTAAGAAATTAAATTCACTGGTACAATAAAAAGCAATAAATAAATAAAATTAGTTGCCTCCTACAACTGGTCCAGTTATACTGATGAGGAAAATTTCAGGTGGTAGCAGGAAGGAATGATTTGTGAGATTTCATTTGCTGTCATAGAAGCACAGGGCAGAGATCGTGGTTTAGATGCAGACTCTGGACTTAGACAGACCTGAGGCCAAATGGTGACCCTGCCAATTATTAGCTGTGATCTTGAACAAATTAATTGTTCTTCCTAAGCCTCATTTTGTCTTGGTAAAACTAATGTAATAAAAGCATTTACATTATAAGTCTTACCCGAAGGTTAAATGAGTTGGTCCTGATAAAGTAGATAGCACGGTGTCTATACTCAATACACAGCAGCTATTATATTTATTAACCCCGTGCTCCAAATTTTATAAAATCTCCTTAGAGTATGGAATGCAATTCCATGATCCAAAGGCACATTCACAGGTCACCAAACCAGTCAATGATTCGTTTACCAGAGTATTTCCCTTCTCCTCTAGACCATTTTGAACATTGTGTCTTTGGCAGTTTAAACAAAGAAAAACCCATGACCCATTAGAAGTATTAGAAAACTGATATCAATAGAGCACCAAAGCAGCTACTTAAATTGGTGAGCTTCATCAATCAAATGGAAAGTTCACTTCGAAATCAAACTGGGAACTGCACTGAACTTGAACAGTAAACTTGGTTTGAGCAGTTCTCTGGTTGGTTTGACTGATAAAGACCCCATGATTTTTTATTTTGTCTGATACTTTGAAGTAGAAACTCACCTTTCCTGCTTCTCCTTTTGAGACCAGTCTGGGCATGTAAAACAAAATGGCTTTATATTCCGCTCTCAAATTCTGTGGGATTATAAAAAATACTGTGTCATATATCAAACCACCATCAAATGTACCCACACCTAAGGACATCATGGATGATAATCATGCTGTGTAATGCATAAACTTATTCCCATTTCTCTGCTCAGTATATCTGTGAGGAAGTAAGTTTACAGGCTGGGTTACATAGTACATGGAAATATGGGTAATGGTAACTTTAGCCTTTGCCTCCCCAAAACTGGTCCAAGGAGCTGGTCCCCCTTTCAGAGTGGACACTGCACAACTGCTTCCCTTCCTGGGGCCAGTGGTTCCTGAGGGGAGCACAGGAACTGTGTCCAAAATGGGAGAATGGAGGGGAAGGCGGTGCTCAGTGCTGCCATCGCTACCTCCCTGATTCAGCCTCAGCCTCTTCAATCTGTTCTCCACACTGAAGCCCAAGAAAGTATTGATTGATTGATTGAATGATTGATTAAAGATTTTATTTATTTGAGAGAGAGAGCGAGCATGAGTTCGGGGAGAGCAAAGGGAGAGGGAGAAGCAGACTCCCCGCTGAGCAGGGAGCCCGATGTGGGGCTCAGTCCCAGGGGCTCAAATCCTGAGATCATGACCTGAGCCAAAGGCAGGTGCCTAACCAACTGAGCCACCCAGGCGCCCCCCAAGAGAACATTTAAAATGCAAATATTAGCAAATCATTTCCCTGCTGAACACCCCTTGGCAGCCTCCCATTACTCTAACGATCAAGTTCAAAGTCCCACAAGTGACGCCCTAGACCCTTCCTCATCTGAAGCCTACCACCTAGAAGGGCCGTGTCCACCTCACCAACATATTGCAGGCACGCTGCCCAATGTTAGGTTCTCCAGCCCCCTCTGGGCATTCATGGTCCATTCTCTCTACACAGAATGCTCTCCTTTTCTGCACCCCAACTTTCTCACCAGCTAGCCCCTACAGGCCTCAGGATAGCCACTTTTACTTCCATTAAAAGCTTTCCTGATTCTCCCAGACCAGATGTGGTTCCCTCTTAGCCATCTGTACTTCTTTGACGCTCTTATTACAAGTATGATTAAAGAGGTATATGATAATTGCTAAATATCCATTTTCTCACCAGAATGTAAGTAAGCACCATGACTGTTTCTGGTTCACCTCTCCGTTCTCAGCTCCTGGTACAGCTCCTGTTTGGTTCAGCACCCAGCATGTCACTTCTCACCATGCTCCACAAGAATGGGCTAAGTGGACGAAGGAATTAGTGAAGGGATGGAAGGATGAGTGGTATACCCCGAGAGGAGCCTCCACCTGCTCTCCCAGATCCAGACTTTGCAGGTAAGACTCGAACATAGGCTTGATGACTGGGGTAGGTTTGCATCATGACACGGCAGTTACGCATGGGGCCTAGAAGCTGGGTAATTTCGTATTCAGACCTCTTACCGAAACTTTGCTCACGGATCCCAATCATGCCCTTCAGCTATGTTCTAATAGGTGTGAGAGCCCTTCTGTCCCACTGTGAGAACCTCAACTCCCTTGAGACCACACACCAAGCAAGATTCAGATTTTTCTCACATCCTAGCTCAGAGATATGCACATAGTAGGTACACAAAACATGCTTCATAAATATAAGTGACACAGTTGTTTTCTCTGTACCCTTGTTTGGACTGAGTAGCAATTCACCCACTTGGTCCTACACTATTCATGTTCTCGTTACCCCATTACTACCTGTTAACCTATTTCCTTTCAAGTCAGACATTAAAGGAGATCCACTCCCTTCCTTCTATTGATTCAGCTACAGTGTTTATGAAGCCTTTTTAGGTCTTAGGAAGAAAGGGACAATATATAAAAGTACAATTATTATGAATATTATAATCTTTCTTTCAAATCTCCTTGAATGTAGATTCTTAGAACAAATCCTGTAAGCATATTGAATATAATTTTCAAAACTTACTACTATTTCAAGACAATTCCTTATTCATTTCAAACCATTCCATCTTGTATTAATATTTATTTATTTACTTATTTATTTTTAAAGATCTTATTTATTTGACAGAGAGACACAGCGAGAGAGGGAACACAAGCAGGGGGGAGTGGGAGAGGGAGAAGCAGGCCTCGCACGGAGCAGGGAGCCTGATGTGGGGCTCGATCCCAGGACCCTGGGACCACGACCTAAGCCGAAGGCAGACGCTTAACCGATTGAGCCACCCAGGTGCCCCAAAATTTATTTTTTAATTCAGTTGGAGGCATTCCTTTCTCAACAAAGTCAACTAATTACCTGAAAGAATCATAAAACCAGAAGTTCAAATATTAAGAAAGGAATTCGGGTTAAAACACATTTTTTGCCCACCTATTGAAACACCATAATAACTGTGATGATAGACTGCATTTACGTGGCATTGTATAAATCAAAAGAAAAATGTGCCGTCTTAACAAATCATTGTGAAAAATCATGACTAAAAAAGAAAGAAAACAGCGCATTTTAGACTTCATTTACCATCTTGTATTTGACATTTAAAAAAAAAGTAAGTTCTCAAGTGGGCAAAAGTGCTGTACAGTTATTTTCCAAAGTGAAGAATAACATATGAACAAAACTTGGAGGAGAAAAAAAAATGCAAAAATAAAATGGAAGTGTAGAAGTGATTTAGTGTGAGTTCACACACACACACACCTACTCTCACTGTGGGTAGGATCTGATCCCCAACCCCAGCCACAGCAAATTCACCAAGTGGTATGCTAAATGTATTCTGCTGCTTTCTGCCAGAATCCAGAACAAACTCCACTTCTTTTCCGTTTTGCTCATTTAAACTGTGGCCGACCTCAAAAGGAGCCCAGGAAACAGTGAGACCCTGAACTTGAACTGAAAAAGGCAGGATGAAAAAAATCTTTTTTCCACAAAGATCAAGGAAAGTGAAAGAACTGTTTACATAATCGGGTTCAAACTCTGCTTTATTCTCAAGTTCCCCTCTGCTATCTCAGCTTGCATTCAGCGTGCAGGCTTTCAGCACAGGCCACATTGTCGTTAATGTGAGTGGCTGCCGGCAGAGGGTGGAGTATGGACTTTTTGACATCAAGGAGACCACTAAGCTGCCCAAGGTGACTCCTTGATGGCAAGTCATGGCATAACACTTAATATCAATTCAGGGCTTGCAAAGAATTCCACTGCAGCATGCACTTTTCACGGATAGATGCAGGGATCACAAAGCTTTTGTTGGGAAAAGTAAGGTTGTATTTGTCAGGGAAGCTCTGTTACTGGCCCTTTAAATAGAGGAATAACACATCCGTTAAAAGGAGCCCAGGGAGCCCATGACCAGTGACTAACACCCACCCCTCTGGGTGTCTCTGCTATATATTTCAGGCCAAGAAATGATTATGATTATGAAATAAGGGGGGCGGGGAGGAAAGGTTATAGCGTGCTTAGTAGACATGAACTGCTTTATGAGCACTTTCTCATTTAATTACAACATGGTCCCATGTAGTAGATTTGTAGTATCCCTGTCTTACAAATGAGTACACTGAGGCTCCATTAGATAATTTGCCCTACTTCATCCCTAGAACAGTGCCTGGTATATATACTCACTTCTGATATTTGTAGAAGGGAGGAAAAGAGGGAGAGAGAGAGGGAGGAGAAATCAGATAAGGGGACCATTATTGTAAACAAAACGAGTGGGGAAAATTTAATTTAGAGCAATGGTAAGGGGATCAGAATGGGGCAGAGATTCATAAGATATTTGAAGAACTAATATTATAACATTAATAAAAACAGGTACTTATTCAGCACTTTCTGTGTGCTAGGTACTGTTCTGTTTTGCTAATATTAACATACATTTAATTATGTAGTTGATATGGGCTTTGCTTATATTAAAGTACATTAAGTTATTTACTTAATTAATTATGTTACTTATATTAACATTTAATCCTTGCAACAGCCCCATTTTACAAATAAGGTCAAGTGTCTTAGGTCAGGTGCCCTACAAGCAGATCCTGAAGTGGATTTTCTTGTGCAAGTGATTTACTGAGCAAGTGAGAGAAGCAGGGGATCTTGTGAGAATGCTGGAGCATGAATAAAACCGCAGGTTGAACCAATTTGAGGCAAGGGGGGGCTGAGCATTTTATGCCCTTCAGTAGTCGGTCGTGGGTAATTGGGGGTTCAGGCAAGTTTCTGGAAGAAGGGCAGCAGTGAGCTGTTAGCAGCCAACACTTATCATCTGTATCGACATCATCATCATCAAATCACCTGGGGTACGTTCTGCACCTGCCTGTAATGGGGATCTGGGTGAGGCGTCCCCAGGGTCCGCTGTATCAAGTACCGTGCCTACATCATTTGGTTAGTGCCAGTGCCCTTAAGCTTGATGGCCAGACTATGCTGCCTTTAACTTTATCCTCTGATTAGATCTTGGAATTGTTTCAGAAACTCATTGCTCAGATTTTACACTTTCTGTTTGAGTGGGATGAGGTGTCAGGAATAGAGAATAGAGGCAATGAATTTAAGCAGGGAGGTCAGGGAGGCCATCCTCCAGCAAATAATAATGACTGGGCACAGAGAAGGAGCCAGGTTTTTCTTCTTAAAATGCAGATCTGATCATGTTAATCCTGTTTTAAAGAAACACTAGCAGCGCCCCACTGCCTGTAGAATAATGGCTCTACTTCCTAGAATGGTTTCCAATGGTCGCTAAAATCTGACTCTAGTCAACTGACTACTTTTTCCAGGTACACATCCACACCGTTTAGGTCCTGCCACACTGAACATGGAACTGCTCACCAAGCCTGGAACAGGTTTCCTCACAGTTGTCCTTTCTGAGCATGTTGCCCTTTCTCGATGCCAGTTCCTTCCATGCTCACCTCCCATCCACCACTGGAAATTCCACTCACTCTACAATGCTCAACTCCAGTGCTACCTCCTCCTTCATTGCAGTTTTCCCAGCGTCTTTATTTAGAATTAATCATCTTTGTTTTATGTCCCCCATGTGATGTCTGCAGGTACTTCCCATACACATATCACAGTGTGCCTTTTACTACAATTACATATTTCTTCATCAGATGACAAAATTCTTGAAAGCAGTAAAAGAATCTGGGTTCTTTTAGTTGCAAGAAACAAAAACTCAACTCAAATTAACCTTGAGCTAAAGAGACAATTTCTTGGTCCCAAGAACATGGAAGTCTAAGATGAGTGGCTGGCTCCAGGCATGATGGAATCCAAGAATTAAAATGATGGGTGTTTTCCCCCTCTCAGCTTTGGCTCTGTCCACATGCCAGTAAATATGGTCACAGCAACTTTGACTTTGTCATTTTCACAGCTAGAGTTTCCAGTGAAAGAGCTGAGCCGTTTCCCCAACAAACACATGAATCTTTGTAGCTAGTGATTCCAAATAGTGAAAGTCTCTCCCTAGGGCCCTGTTGGTCCTACGTTCATTGGTGCCCACTCCGAGACCTGCTGTTGTGTCCAAGACGTGGGTGTCCTGATTGACTGGTTTGGGTCATGTGTCCACTTCCATTTGATTAATAGCTTTGCCAAAATCACATGGATGGATTACCAAATGGAAAAGAGAGGTTCTAATGCCAGATCACAGAGTAGAGACGAAAGACAAGAACACTCAACAGATATCTCCTCCAGGCAACAATATTATTGCCCCTGAAAAAAGAAAGTATTCTGGAAGTTACCAAGAGCAAAGCAAAGGGGAAGAAAGAGAGAGCAGTAAGGGAGAATGGGGGAGAAGGTGGTGTAAAGGGATGCCATGGTAAGCTTGACCAACTGGCAACTTGCAGAAAAGTGGAGAATGAAGCCTAACGTCTGTAGGTCAGTGTCTGTGGGAGTTCTTGTTCTGCAGAGGAGCAATAAAAAGCTCAGTTCTGTTTTAAGTCAAATAGTCATACTTTACAGGGCTTCAAAATAAAGAATCTCATAAAACGTTGCAGATATGAGAACAGTCGGAGGGACTTTGGCTTTAATAAGCAGTTAAAATATATTCTCTTCGATATTTTAGGAACCTGATAAAAAGTACACGAGCTCACAAACGCAGGAGAAGAGCTTGTTATATGTTTTCCCCCTTGCTAAGCTTTGACTAACTTATATTTTGTTCAAAAAAAATCAGCCAGCTTATGAAATGGCAGAGTACTGATTATTCTGTGTACAAAGTTTACTTTTTTCCTTGTTGAGTTTTGCTTTTCTCTTTTTTTCAAGAACTTTTTTTTTTCCCCCAGCGTTGAGGCGGTTTTACCTTTGTCTTAATTCAGCGTTTGCATTTAAACACTGCTCTTAGTCACACTGGGGCATGGTCACAGGAAGGGAAAGCTGAGCCTTTGTACACAAAGCTGACGCTGGTGACTCACCATCCTCACAGTCCGGAGGCTCAGAGCTGGTTTCTGAGGAGCAGAGAAACAGCCAACCCAGCCCCCTGTGGACTAAGGGAATTCTTTCATGACATAGATCACCTGGGGGAGGATGTTTTCACCACAGATGTAATTGGTTGTATGGAGACTCACACTTGCAATTTGGACCCTGTCACCTTTATTATTCAAATTTATAAATGTCATCCTTTTCACGGCTACCATATGACGCTGGGAAGTCACTGTCTGGTGATGAGTTGGCACAGTCATGGCACAAGAGGTGTTCTTCGGGGTTCCCTTTTAATCTTTATCAAGTCCCCCAAAGCCAAGCTACATAATCAAGTGTCTCAGACACCCCCCTTCCTACCACACCGCTGCCCCCAAAGTCTCTTCACTTGGGTATTCTAGAGTTGGAACCATGTTTTTTTCAGAACTCTTGAACATGACATAGTATTCCCCTTCCTGCAGCTGTGTTTTTGAAATCATATTCCTTGTGACTAGAGCTTTGTACAGAAGTAAGTTTAAGTACATTTCAATTATACGATACTGCTTTAGAGCAACCTAGAGCATCTTTCACGACTGATTCTCAACAGTGTGGGCTGTTAACT
This sequence comes from Callorhinus ursinus, assembly GCF_003265705.2. Taxonomy (NCBI): domain Eukaryota; kingdom Metazoa; phylum Chordata; class Mammalia; order Carnivora; family Otariidae; genus Callorhinus; species Callorhinus ursinus. The sequence continues at coordinate 24,691,652 of NW_027397085.1, forward strand.
AGCTTCTTTTCGGAAAGTTCACCTTCACTTTGAAGAACTGCTTTCCCACCTTGGCCTCAGGTTCTTAGATTTGTTATCCAAAAACCCTTGTCAGGGGCGCTCAAACTTAAGAGAGCACAGAAATTCCCCAGAGAGGGGCGCCTGGGTGGCTCAGGTGGTTAAGCGACTGCCTTCGGCTCAGGTCATGATCCTGGTGTCCCGGGAGCGAGTCCCACATCGGGCTCCCTGCTCGGCAAGGAGTCTGCTTCTCCCTCTGACCCTCTTCCCTCTCGTGCTCTCTATCTCTCATTCTCTCTCTCTCAAATAAATAAATAAAAATCTAAAAAAAAAAAAAAAGAAATTCCCCAGAGAATTTGTCAAAACTGCAAATGTAGACTCAGCAGGTCTCGGGCATACCTCCAATCTGTAATTTTAGCCAACAGCCTAAGTGATTCTAATGCAGCTGATGGCAAAGTCAGCACCCCACTTTGAGAAACGCTGGTGCAATCATTAAGAAATAGGGCTTGGCATTCAGACGGAGTTAAGTTTTGGCTTAACCTCTAACTAGCTAAGTTCTGTGAACTAATTACTGAACCTTTATATGTCTCAGTTTTCCCTTCTATAAAATAGGAACACTAATAGTTCGCAGGTCACAAGGTTGTTGGGTGAAATCAATGACATTATGAAATCACTTAAGCATAGTACCAAGTGACATATAAATGCTCATTACAGTGTACCATTAGGACCGTGATTGGTACATCATAGGCACTCAACAAATGTTTGTAGAATACTGAATGAAGGAAAATGACAGTACCACAGATATCTTTCCAGGTGGGTAAAATGCTGTCCTAAGCCTTGGTTATTACAAAGGGTCCAGGAGAGAGAGAGAGGCTGCATCTGTAGGCGTTAGGAATGGGCTGCTCCAGAAAGAAGAGACTGGACTGAGAAATGAACTGGCCATTTGAGGAACCAAGAAACATTCATTCCAAGTAATTTCAAAACAGACTATTTTGAATATACTGTACAAATAAATTTGTAACTCCCAGTTCGAATCAGCTAAAACTAGACTGAAGTAGAGAAGAAGGCTAAAACAGAATTTTTATATTCGAATTAAAATTAAAAGGATGGGGCACCTGGGTGGCTCAGTTGGTTAAGCATCAGACTTGTGATTTTGGCTCAGGTCATGATCTTAGGGAAATGAGATTGAGCCCCACATCGGTTCCACACTCAGTGGGGAGTCTGCTTGGGATTCTCTTGGTCCCTCTCCCTCTGCCCCTCCCCAACTTGTGCACTCACAGGCTCAAAAATAAATAAGTTAATAAAAATTTTAAAAAATTAAAAGGAGTCATAACATCACTCACATTAGGAAGAGACCACGCATTGCAAATTTAAAATACAAATCAAGGAAACAAAAACCCCTGGAGCATTATCAGAAATGGCTTTGGAAGTAATGAAGCTAATGGAAATGGTGATCACTAAATAATTACAATTATAATGGGCTCAAAAAGTGCATGACACTAATTTGAAGTTGAACGTATCAGGTTTTACAGCAGTTCACTGACTGATTTTCTTAAACTCTTGGGGATTATTAAGATTTTAAGTATTTTCAGTAGATGGCCTATTATAATTTACTTTGGTTCTTATTCATAATTACCATGTATTAGTACTTACTGTGTGCTATGCATTTAAATGCTTGTTATTTTAATTAGCATTCACAACAACCCTGGAAGATAGGTTGTCAACATCTCTATTTTACAAATTATGAAGTGAAACTCAAAACTCAAAGGAGTTATTTAACCAGAGTGACCTAGAGGTGATGGAGATGTGATTTGAACTCAGGGGTCTCACAGCCATGATGTCCTTCTACTATACTGCACTGTCTCTAGGTGGTGATTACTGAGTGCCCTTCTCTAATTAGCCCGATGTGGCTGTGGACCTCTGTACCACACCTGGCCTGCCCCACACCATGGCATTTCTCCATGGAACCCTTAGGTTTCATCTGTGTCTCCTTACCATGGTTGATTGAAAAAGACAGTTGCCCAGTTTATACATGGCTTTGGGCAAATTACATAATCTAATTAGTCTGAAGTACATCTAGTGACCCAAAAGATCCAGGCAATAGGAAGCTTTGATCTGGGGCCATTATTTTTGTATTTCCTCATTTATATTGAAAAGAAAAGTGATAAAAAGGATTTGGACAAGGTTTTTCAATGATAAGAATGACATTAAGCATAATAATGGTTAACATACATTAAGTACTTACGTGGCAGGCATTGGGCTAAGCACTTTATATGGAATATCTTATTTAACTCACCCAACACTGTGGCAAGGTGTTATCTCCATTATAAAGATAAGTAGATATAGATTCAAAAAGCCTTAAGTGACGTGACAAGGACTAAAAGTATAAGTGGCCAAGCCAGAACTGGAACCCGGGACAAAGGGGTTTGTGTTTTTGTAGGCAAAGACAGAACACAAATGAGTAAAATCAGCCAGGAAGGGGCCATGGCAAATGCCAGATCAAGGCATGTGTGCAGTGTTGGTTCCTCAGATCCAGCATTGTGAGGCTGTGCTGAAATGTAGTCTTCTGATTTTTAAAAGTCAGTAATCTGAATATTTTTTATGTGAATTCTCTTAATTTTAAAATACCAGCATCTATTTGTTTCAGTCGTGTCTCTGTAAATATTTTGAGTGCCCACAGGCTCATCTGTGGGCACAGGCTGGGTTCTGGGCCTCCTGGATGAGAGCTTGTGCTCTTAGCCTTCAGGCTATAGGAACTCCAGTGTCCCTTATGTCATCTCTGCCAGGAGCTATTTCCAACTCTATCATTTCCTAGATCTACAGCTTCCCCTTCCTTCAATAAATGAAACACCATTCCCAGAACTCGCTCTTACCAGGAGCAAACTTCTACTGCTCTGACCCCGAGGTTGATAAATGCTCAAATCCACAAAGGAACAAGGGCCAATGTTTTATTAAAAGAAATATATGGTGCCCTTTGAAGGTCACTTGCCTTTTTGCTTGGGAGAGATTAAGCAGATATACTCTGAGGGGCAGAATTTCTTCAAAGTTTGGAAAATAGGACCCAAATGCATAGTACCCTTGAGTTTTTCATTTTCTTGAAGGCCATCTGCCTCCTGTTACCCTGATACACCCTTTCATGACACAGCAGTGCTGCAGCATGGAAATTGGCTCCGAATAGGTTTCCATATTGGTATCCAAAACCTTGTTTTTATTGCCAGATTCTCCCCTCAGGGATTTTTCCCAGTGTGCCTAATCTTCACCCCATCTTCAACCAAAGCAGGAGAGGGAAGCTCCACAGTCTTAAAAAGGCTGAGCGGCAGAACTTCATGCATTTATTCTCCTTCCCACTCATGTTTATTAATATCTGGGCAGAAATGTGACAGTGAGAAGTCTTGATGTGCGCAAGGAGGACAGCTACAGCAAATGAGCATTCTCCTTTTAATATAGTATCAACCAAGTAGGCTGTGCTGAAAAAAGGAAGGAAAACAGATCCTAAATCTATCTGTAGGCAAGGATTCTGACCCTAAATCTATTTTGCACCAAATAACTAATTGTTGGTTTGAGTTAGCAAATAAACTACAAAATAAGGTAGAAAGCTAAGGGTAGGACAGAACCTTGCCCTAAGTCTGGCCTATAGATTTATAAATGCCATTTCTCTCTGAAAACCAAGCGTTCTTTTTGTTGACTGAAATATGCTATTTGAGAAACAGGGTTTCAGTGGATCCTTAAAACTTCTGAAGAATTGGGAAAAATACTTTAGTTATGCAGAACAGTCATTTTATGACTAATGGGACAAAGGTAACAATCTGAGTATTTGTAGACTTTCTCCTCCTCTCTACTTGCAAAAGAGTTTGTGTTTTGCCCACTCTTTCTCTTTCCCATCTTCCACAGAGGGTTCTTCCAATTGTCGTGCTGAATTGGGAGACTAGATGAAGGAAAAAACCCACAAAGCACAGAGGAACTCTCCCTCTCTAGAGAACCCTAGGTGGTAGGGTAATAATCTACTGAGAGTCCTTTGTGTGGAAAGCACAGAGATGAGGAATAGGTGGTCATCAGAGGGATAGCAGAGGTTAAATGGAGTAGGTAATGAGGGAGATGATTCTAGATTGGAGGATGAGACGTCCCAGAGATGTCTGAGTCCACAGAAGAGAATGGACGATTTTAATAATATTCCCATTTAAGTTGCTTGAGAGATGCCACAACGCTTAAGAATTCCTATCGCGATGATAGCACTTTGAATTTCAAGTTTCAAATGGACTGAACCACATGGCTCATGGCTTTAACAGGGTTACAAGTGTAAATGACATGGCCTCCTTTCCTCTCTGTCAAACCTTCTAATTATTTCCAAAGAGTCATGGATACTTAACCCAGAAGCACAGACCACATGAATTTGTTTTCTCAGACAGAGGTAAGGGGCCCTTTCAATAATGCCATTCCCCGGATTTCAGAATAATCTGCCTCGGGGAAGTTAGGGGTCAGCATTTAGCGGTGACTTTGAGGAGTTTGGAGTGATCTTGTCAGGGAGACAGGCACCCAGGTGACTCTCTAAATCTCTCATTCATCCATTTAATCGACAGTTACTGACCACCTAGCTTGTATCAGGCACATGTTCTTGGTTCTCAGAATATAGTAGTTGGCAAAAACAATTACTCCTCTCTCACAGAGACTATATTTCTTTTTACACATATTTTTTTTTTCCTAAAGAAAATGCTCCCATTAAGTAGGCAAAGAAAGGTGAGGGGCAGGTTATGAACTTGATTTTTAAGTAATTGAGAAAATTAAATCCTATCTTGGAATCCTCATGCAAGAATTATAGGGAAATAACGGTTGTACTAAATATTCCTTCCTTTGTCCATCCCAAAATAACTAAACTCAAAGGGAGTTAACAACATGGAGCCTCAAGTTGACAGAGCTTGGCATACTTTCAAGAACTATAGGGAGACAGGGAGCTACAGGGTCCATGATGCCAGCTCATGTCTGTCAGCCCACAGGTGGGTCCCAGCGGAGTCGGTGTGTGCTTTGGGCAAGTCGCATAACCTAGAATATGGGGTTAGCAATAGTATCTATCTCGTTAGGGCTTTTGTGTGGATTAAATGAGCTAATTCACGTGAAGTACTTAGCTCAGTATATGCCGGAGTGTGTGTGCTCAATTATTATTGTGGTCTGTTCTTATTCTCATGTTTCCTTGCCTTTATGGAATGGGCTAGAGGAGTTCAGCTCCTCTAAGGCAAAACTGTTTTCACAAAAGAAATGAAAAAAATATATCTATAGCTGAGAGAGACTCAGACAAGTGAAGACATACATTGAGTAAGTCAGATGATGATATGTAAGGCTGGTGGCAGGTCTGTGCAAGGCTTAGAACAGGTAGAACATCGTCAGAGTGAGAGCAGAGGCTGTGGTTTCTCCATGTAGCATGTGTGTGTGTCTGTGTGTCTATGTGTATCTGTACAAACAGTGAAATGATTTTCTATTAACCACAACTCGGTCTGGGGCTGCAAATGACAATTTTGACAACTTGCATCACCAAGGAGGCAGTAAGACTCCACCACTCCTGGCTCCATGGTCCAGGAGCTGTTTCCAGCCCTTCAGTCCGGAGAAGTTCCCCAGATGGAACACAGGATGACCTGGCTGACATGGGCAAACAAGGCAGCATGCTGGCGTTGAGCCAGCAAGATGATTTCCAAGGCAGAGGCCTCATTTAATGAACGAGCCTGTGACGTCTTCATACGCTAGAGTCTTTCTAGTGCTTGGATCAACATTTAGATTTTCAAGCCAAATTTTCTCTAGCTGTATTTTCTTCGGGAGTGGTGGGGGTAGGCACCGGTCATTCCAATCCCCAAACTTGCCTCCCACCTAACATTTAATGGGAATATTACCAGAGTTTAAAATCATTAGGCAAAAGGTATTATTGCGTGCTTTCTAAGATTGTCTAGTTCTGGTGTTCTCTGTGAAATTGTAGTTTCAGCTTAATCATCTCAGTGGTCGTGTTTTCTGTTTTGAGGCAGAATTTGTCCTCCCGTTCTGTGCCACTCTGCTTGTCACCAGGAAGCAGGATGGTGCAGTAAGAGGAGCAGAAGCAGGTGAAGCGGGCCTGGATTCAAATTCGCGTTCTTCCACATCCCAGTTACTTGATGGTTAGCTGCTTCCAGTCTCAGTTTCCTTATACGTAAAATAATATCCAACCAGCCTTGAGGCTCGGAGAATTGGAGACAACCTCTGTAAACTCACTAAATGCCAGCTATTGCTATGATTTATTGCTTAGAGTCTCTCCCTTCTGTCCGTCAGCTTCTTTCTATCTTATTTCCTCTTGTGACATTCTCTGAGTGGCAGCATGACCACAGAGACAGCGAACAGCAGTGATTGTGACCATGTGCTTTGAAGCCAAACAGCCTAGTTTGACCACGGATGAGCATTTTTACTGTGTGCTCGCTTTTTAGCTTCTTGTGCCTCAATTTCCTTATGTAGGAAATGCAGACAGTGACAAAATCTACCTCAAAGAGTTGTCACGTGGATGACACGCGTGCCACGGGCAGAGCTTTTAAAAGTGTGAGCTCATACTATTTTTTATTTGTATCTGAAATCGTTTAACACTGTACCAGTGCAGAGTCAAGAACCAGTGACATAGGAGAGAAAGGTGAGGCCGGGTGGGCAAAGCATCAGAGAAGGGAGAAGAGGGAAGCCCGTCTACTCCCCATCTTGCCCAGCCTCCTTGGCAATAGCAGGGGAGGATCTCTCTCAGAATTCATAGGGCCTCAACTCGCTTCCCGAAGAAAAGGATCATGCCTTGTTTACCCGTGTGTCCTTAGAGGCTGGCAAAGAGAAAAACTCAGGAAAAAAATATTGGAATAAGTCAATCTAAGGCAGAAAAGGAATGTAGAGCTTTGAGTCACTGCCAGGCTATCAAGCCCTCTGACTTATTTGGTGACCTTAAAAATTACAAATGGTAACACACACAAAGTAACCAAAAGCCCTTAAAAACATGTCAATAGGGGACTTACCACCAAGGCTGCTTGCTCCAGGGGATTTATTTCCAGGACACTCTTGAAGACCATTAAAATACCTGGCAAGGCCTGACTAAACAGGACATCTGGTCAACTTAATAAAGCATATGCTCCTGGGTGCCGTTCAGCACAAGTAACCTGATCCCCTCGCTGCAGCAAGAATTCTTTTGAATCATTTTTCTGGCAGCAAGGTGTCCTCCCCAAAGGTGGAACTATTATCCATGTGACCTCTCAGATCCATTTCTCCCCTGTGATGCATTCAACGACCTCCTCCAGTGTGAAAAATGGTATCCTTGGGCTTGACAGTGTTCCCCCCTCCTTCTTCATCATGAGTCATCCATTTCTTCTCGCCAGTAGGATACTGCCCTTGTTCATTCCCAAAACACCCTTGTAAAGAAGGCAGTAAGGGTATAAAAATAAACTCTTCAGAAGCAGAAATGCCTCACTGAGTAGCTGCCTGCCTGATCCAAAGGCCCTGTTCTAATACTACCCCACCAGCCCGGCCGTGGAGAAGAGAGTTGTTTTCAAATGTCAGTGAAGCAGTCTGACTTCAGTTCACAACCTTGCTCAACACTTGCCGGCTGTGTTACCTTGGGCAAGTGACTTAATCTCTCAATGTTTCCATTTTCTGTCTGTCAAATGGGGGTAAGAATGGTACCTCCTTCACAGTGTTCAGAGAGGATGGAATACAAGCAAAGCACTTCATACAGTGGCTGCTGGTACATAGTAAGAGCTTAATAAATTATCTAGAATTTTTGTTTCTGAGATCATAATAAATTTTGGCATTGAATATATAAATATGTACATATGCATGAATAAATGAAAACTAGAATCAAGTGATTTATAGAACTGAGAGTAAAAATGTTTTGATGGCCGTAGTGCTCATCCCATTCTCTTAGCTCCTTCCTTCCCGTCTAGTGACTCACTAATGTCAGTAGTCAGTTTGGAGAAGGAAATTCTTCATTTGTTTTGTTAAAGAAAATGTCATTCTTCTAAAGCACTCGGAAGTGAACTAAAATTTCCGTCTTCATTCACCTTTAACTCTGAATCATTGTCTATTTCCCCTGGTGAAAGGTTGATTCTTTGAGTTAGGATATAGAAAGAGAGAGAAAGTCAGTTCTGTGACACTTCCATTTCTTGTTTTCAAATGTGTCCTCAAATAGTGTGCCCTTGCCTTCTTGCCTTGGCACCCAGGCGTCGATTGGCATGGGGCTGTGCTTCTAATGCTGAACTGTCAGCATGCTAGTGTGCTTTGCGCCGCCTTCCCTTCTTGCTTTGAGTTGCAGATAAAGGACATTTCTGGAAACCACTCACCAAGTATTGACATCTGTGAATGGAGAGAAACAAAATAAATAAAAGCATAATCATCACCTGCAGAGTATGGTACACTGATCTGAGATTTTATAGGGGAAAGATAGAATTACATTTTAGAACTCTGTCTAGGTCCTTCTGATTTTACGTTTTTCCATCTTAGAAGGGAACTTGGCAGGAGCGTTTGACAGTGATGGATTCAAAAGCGTCTGGCACCCACTGTCAGGCGTGTTTCTTAAGCACGTCAGTGGCGAAGGTGAGCCATCTGCATTTTCTTGGGTTTCTGCTGCCGTGTGCACCAAGGAACAAGGCAGAGAGGAAGTGGATGGCTGAAAGTTCCCAGCAGCAGGAGTGGATGTAGAAGAGCATGGAGAGTCCTATCACTGTTTTCCACAAGGGCAATCTGATATTTCCCTCCGCTCAAGTGCAGGGGCGAAGACGAAACAGGCTCTTTCTCCGCAGGTCTGTTCCCTGGCGAAGAAGCCCACTGTCAAAGAATACAGCAGGGCTCCCTCCCCAGAGGATTTGGCAGACACATTTTGTAACCAGTTGTGGTGCCAGCAGTTTGCAGCAGCCTCTGCCACAGCAAATCCACTGTGATGTTAAGAAGAAAAACAGCCTGGCAATGTGGAAATTATCCCGTCTCGCAGTATTTCCTGAAACAAGAGGCTTGATTTTGCTGCCCAAGTGAGGGCGACAGAACTGATTAATCCTTTATTCCAAATGCCATCAAATTTCGGTTGTTGATTTTTTAAGCTTTTATATAAAAAGGCAACGTTGTGGCTATTTAAATAGCCTGAGGGAAGTGAAGATTTGGCCACTGCATAGTAAATTTAAGTGAGCCAAGCTAAGAAGAGAAGAAACGGGGTCATGCAAGGTAAAGAAATCTATTATCCCTGAACTTTCTGGATTGACTCACTCTATGGTGAAACTACTTCTTTTCTGCTGTAGGAACTCATGCAGCCATCTGGATTATTTAATCTACACAGACAGCTGGGCCAGACACTTTTAGACACAACATGGAGTTTTTTTGGTTTTTTTTTTTTTTTTTTTTGCAATCTGAGTAATTTACAAGGTTGAAATTAACAAGAGAATTTCCAGTTCTTTCCTCCTTTTGTGCCAGTTCACCCCCGTGAGGAGCATCAGGAAGGGGGGGTAAAGAAGAGGTTTGTACCTTTAGCCGTTGAGCACTTCAGCTGGCCAGGTGCATGGTGGCTTCAGGTAGAACAGCTTCATGTGTCCAGCCCTTGGTGCTCAGATGCTGTAAGGGCTCAACACACGTGTGCTTGCTTTCTCCTTTCAGCAGCTGCTCCTCCCCACATTTGATTCCCCAGAGTTGTGGCTGCAGAGGTGCAAGCTCAAGGACCATGAGGCTAAGGAACTACCAAAAGGTCCAGAGCTAGCAGAACCCAAGAAGAGGCTGGTCCACCTGGTGACAGTTCACCAGAACTGTCAAAGTAAGAAAGACAGTGAAAGCTAGTACCATGGAAGTCTAACAAACAACTAACTGTGCAGCCTTGGGCACTAACTAGCTCTCTGATTTTGGGCAAATTACTTAATTTTTCTGAGCCTCAGTTTCCACATCTATAAAATGAGCCTCTCATCTTACCGCCCTCACAAGGCTGATGGACTCCAATGAGAGAATGAATCCATGTCAAGTACTTACGACAATGCCTGGCATTGGAAGGACTTGGTAAATAATAATGATCAGTACCATTCGTCGAGCCTTTACTTTACCCCAAACACTCTTGGAACTTCTTAAATTGCAGCTCTTATGACAACCCAGTGGAGTGGTTATTGTTACATCTATTAAACAAAAAGAAGAACAACAATGATAACTAAAGGGCAGATGACCCTTCTGAGAGAAATCACCTATCAATTAATAGACAACTGTTTGACAGGATGGCTGATGAATCAGGGTTCTGGGCTCAAACATCCTGAGATTTATTCTCAGTTCTTCAACATCCAGGTGATTTGGGGCAAATGACTTAACTAATTTCACCAAGTCTCAATTTTCTTATCTTACCTAAAAATGGGACTAAGAATTGTACGTAGCTGGGTTGTTGTGATGGTAATTCATCAATATAAATGGAGCATGTTTAGCACATAAGGAACTGATAACACTCAAGTTGAAAATGGGGGTCATGATTAGGAGCTCGTTGAATCCCAGCCGCTCACTTACTAGGGGGGTGACCTTGGGCAAGCCACTTAACTTCTCAGGCCCAGTCTCCTCATCTGCAAGATGTAGTTGCCGCTGTGAGGGCTGAGTGGGTTAAAGCACATAAAGTGCTTACTTGGTAAATGTTCAATAAATAAATAGGCATGCTTATAGGCATGGGTTTCATAACTGACAAGGTCAACCAGGAAACAATAAGCATCAGTCTGAGGTCAGAGGCAGGAAAGTCTCTGAGAGTTGCAAGGAGGCAGAGGCTGGGTGCTGAGTGATGGTCAGACTAAGTCTGAGTTGAGCCACAAATTCAATTCACTGAAACATTTAGTATGGCAGGTCTCAGATTAGGCTCCAGGAATATACCCATAGACATGCTGTCTGGGAGAGCCATGAATCTGGATGGGTGTATAAGTTAGGAAGAATCTAACTATGACACTGTACAAGTTGTTACACTAGAGAAAGGCAAACAACAAGACGGAGCCATGTAAGAATGATAGGAGCAGTGGCGTGGGGGAATGGCATGAAGCTCAGAGGAGGCACAAGAAAAAACTAGGTAAAAATGCTGTTTATTGATCCACTAAGGCACCATGCTGTATTAAAAGAGGCCAGGTGCCAGCAAATGTGATGATGACATTGTAAAAAATCTGAGGGCTGGCATGGGATGTATAAAATCAAAGATACTATGTTCTTCCCTTTAGTCAACTCTAACTGCAGGATCCTAGGTAATCCTTGTTTTCTCAGATTTAACTTAGTTAAGGTTGTCTGGGTTCCAAGCTAAAAACTTCCAGCTCTGCTCTGCATTTCTGTATTAGGCAAGACTTTTTTTGGCAAGTGACAGAAACCTACTCAAACTCCCTTACATAAAAAAAGGGAATTTATTGGCTTACTTAACTGCAAATCCACGGAGGTTTCTAGATTAAAGCACATCTAGGGCCTCAAACTACACAACCATGTGCTCAATTTCCCTCTTCCTCTTTCAGTTTATCTTTTCTCCCTACTGGCTTTTATTCTCAGGCAGGCTGTTCAGATGAGCAACCCCTGAAGGGAGTCCTTTTTTGCCAATAGCTCCTACAGAAGTTGTCAGTATATTTTCATTGCCTTGGGCACATGATCATCCCTGAACCAGTCATTGGCACCATGGGGATGGAGTGTTCTCATCGGTCACGTCCAGGGGTGCATAGTCTGGAAGCCATCGTGTAGGTTCAAGGATGCTCCAACTGAGTGAACTGAGAGCTGGAGAAAGGTGGTTGCACAAAAGAATGATGAGCCCAGAGAAATGTCTGTGCATTGCAGTGCCCTCAAAAGGAAGAAGGCAGGGAGAAGAAAGTAACAAGATGGAAGGGAAAAGGCTCCATAGGTGCAAAACCAGTATTTCCAGACCCATCAACTCAATCTTGGATCTGCAGTCACCCGTGTCATGGATCGAACCCTTTTGAACTTCAAAGTTATCCTTCCCCATTTTTCTTTATTCCAAGCCTTTTAATACATACTTACATCTATTGTTCTTGATTTTCATAGATAGTTTCATTGTCATAAAATGGAAAATACATTTGGTCAAAAAAATATTTCATAAAGACATTTCCTCTGTACCTAGATTAGCAGAGGTCATGTGTGCTTAGGGCTCTTAAGCGGATTGCTTTTGGATCTCAGTGCTGTATCTGGACCTCTTAGGATGTTTCTACCGAAGGGTAATTGTTATAGATCATTCAGATGTTGAGTGCTGGGGACTCTAACCTGGAGTTTGATACATGTCTCTCTCTGTCTCTCTCTTTCTCTCTGCCATTGGACAAAGATGTGTTTACACAGAACCAAAGATTCTGGGATACATGGACTTTTTGTCCTTTTGAAAGAGAATATTTGGACATGTTTTCAGCTTTTCTCTGTGCGCCCAAACTTCTTTTTATTTTATATTTTAAAAGTTGGCTTTGATTCTTCAAATAGCACACCTGTTCCAAAGAAGGGCACTGGACACCAGAGAAAGCTTCAAAAAGTGAAACTGTAAAGCATAGCATAACTCTTTATTCCCACTTACCCTTCTGTTGTCATTGTTATTTAAAGGAGCTTCATCTTTAAGACTAGAGCCCCTTAGCTCTCACCATGGCTGCCTTCACTCTCCTTTCATGTTTGATGGTATATGAATGTAACACATCATCAAGTCCCAAAGCTCCATTTTCGTGCTTGTTCAAGACACTCTGCCTCATGATCCTTAACCTCAAATAGTTCATATTTGTTTTTTTAAAGTAAAATATATTTGGCAATTTCGTGTGAATCTTTGAATCTTGTCCTAGTATTTATTTTATTATTTTTTAATTTAAATTCAGTTAATTAACATATAATGTATTATTTGTTTCAGGGGTACAGGTCTGTGATTCATCAGTCTTATATAATAGCCAGCACTCACCATAGCACATACCCTCCCCAGTGTCCATCCCCCAGCCGCCCCATCCCTCCCACCCCCCACCACTCCGGCAACCCTCAGTTTGTTTCCTGAGATTAAGAGTCTTGTATGGTTTGTCTCCCTCTCTGGTTTCGTCTTGTTTCATTTTTCCCTCTCTTCCCCTATGATAGTTCGTATTTAAAAATTGGAGGGGCTAAGCATACTTCACACATGAATCCACAAAGGGAATGACCTCAAAAACGTCAGTCATACACTTAGCCAGTAGAGTTGCCCCTAGAAATACCCCTTGGATGTATGATGCCCTGCGTAAATTTTGCAGCTCCTGTCAGCTTGTAGGGAAGGTTTCTGATGTCTATCCTACAGTGATCCTGGCTGACTTACACATGTGAATTCAGCTCCTCTATGAGGTGCTCCAGGCAGTTGTGGCCAAAATGTTATTTCTCCTGAATTGTGTCATTGTAGTTCTCCACTCAGTGAGGTGGTTGCAGAGCAAAGAGAAGCTGAACTAATGGAACAACTCCAGGACATTCTCCACAAGACAGTGTTTAGACAGCTTCAGAGCTGTGCATGGGGTTCATCATGTGGCCAGACTTCTAATGGTTGTCTAGACACCTGGACATCCAGGCTGCCATTTGTCCCCGATTCATGGTGGATTCTGAAGGGCTTTATTTAAAACACAAAGAAACTTGCACACACACACATTCACATATGGGTGCACACCCAAACCCACACATACCTCAGAGAGGAACGGGAAACCTTTCAGGGGATTTCTCTAAATGATGTTCTTCAGTGGGCATGGCACTTCCTATCGTTCTCCAGGCTTTGTCTAAATGGTCTAATGTTTTCATCTGGTCATCAAATTTCCTTCATAGAGGAGAGTTCAAACATCTTGTTTGGGAAAGACTCTTGCAGCTGTGCAAATACAGTCTTCTTGAACATTATAATCCATCTGTCAGGTGAGATTTCCTTTTTCAAATAGCAAGAATTCCAAATGGGGAGGATTAGTGTCTATGCTATAAAAATTCTCAGCTATTCAAAGCTAAGTTGTAGTAATATCCATTTAGGATCCTCTGGGAATTTGATTTCTGGGTTTTCCTGGGAAGCAATGGACAGTCCTCTCTAAGCCACTTGGTCAAAGAATTTCAGCATCATCTTTAATCCAGACCCACTCACTGAGCGGTCCCCTAATGATTCTAGGCATTTCTTGTTTACTCAAAAACATTGAGTTCTTCTTGTGTGCCAGCCACAATGCTAAGAGCACAGGAAGCAAAGATGAATAAGAATATCTGCCTTCAAGGAACTTGAAAAGTGAAGAACAGGTATTTTAACACAGGCTTTGTGATACAAGATAGAGTAATACCCCAAAAAGGGAGTGGGATCAACTTTGGATAGGAAGTGTGTTTCAGAAAGGCCTCTCAAAAGAGAAGATAACTAAGCCTGGGGATTAAGGAACAAGCAGGAGCGGTGAGGGGCAAGGACTTCAGAGAGAGAGGCCCCCATGTGCAAAGACATCGGTACGTGAAAGAAATGTGGAAAGGTAACTCTGAGTAGGGCCCAGTAGGTATCTTGGTAACTTGGGACTACCTAGTAGATGGAGCACATGACAAATTTAACAGGAGTCAAATCAAGCAGGGCCTCTGGATCATTCTAAAGTGTGGAGCCTTTGAAGGTTTTCCATCAGAGGGGTAATTTGAACAGGTGTGCCTTTCTGAAAATTGACTTCTGGCTATAGCGTGGAGGATGGAATATCATGTTCTACTTACTTTCTATGTCAAATAATTAGTAATATAGCTTCTTTTCTATATGAATCTATTCCAGAAATGGCAAATATGTGCTGCAATCCCCCCTCTTCCTGCCACCCTGAGAGATGTTGTTCATCAGTTTTAACATCTTTCTCGCTAAATCCAGATGCAGAGTAAAGCTGTTTATTCAACCCTAATATTCACTACCAACTATTGGAGTTGGAATTGAGTTGAATCGTATTCTCCATCCCTGGCCTATTGCTCACAGGGTCTCATTGTTCTTTTTTTTTTTTTTTTAAGATTTTATTTATTTATTTGAGAGAGAGAGAGAGAGAGCACAAGCTTTGGGGGATGATGGGGCAGAGGGAGGGGGGAAGCAGGTTTTCCACTGAGCAGGGAGCCTGACCGACCGTGGGGCTTAATCCTAGGACCCCAAGATCATGACCTGAGCCAAAGGCAGCCGCTGAACTGACTGTGCCACCCAGGCGCCCCGCCTCATTGTTCTTTACGCCATTTTGATTGCTGCTGTCCTCATATACTTGCCTGTCCTCAACATAGGACACCTCGCTCCCGGTAGAGCCGGGTCCCTTCCCTTCTCTTGTTTACTCTCTCTCAGTTTCGCTGTCTCTGGTTCTTAGCTTTTTCTGGCATGGGGGACCAGAATCTATTGTGTTTCCTGAACCCAAGCAGACACAAAGCAAGCTCTCCAGGGGTCCTCCAGAATACCCACTGGCTTGACTCAAGGTAAGAGAGAAGAAACCACCCACTCCTGTCGTGTGGATTTCCTGGAAACTGACTTGGGAGATAGGATTTAGTGTAGAGGATGATTCTTTGTTTTTTAACCCTCAACGGAATATATCTGGTATTTCTACAGATGTGAATTAAGTTATTCTGTATAAGTTCACATAAATACCAGTCTTACACTCTATTTAAAGTGCTCTGATAAACGCTGCAAAGGGAAGCACAATTTGCATGACCTGTCATCAATGCCTTGGTTTGCTATAGCAGTATAGGAAAAAAGCATGTAACTGCTGTTTCCCTGTAAGGGAGATCTTTTTTTTTTTTTTTTAAAGTACATACATATATTTTGTTTTTTGTTTTAACACAGGTTAACCTGACAGTCTAAATGCACTTAAGGATATGAGAAAGTGCTAAGCCAATTGATTTCTGAACAGCATTGGGTGGATCAGCATTAACAACTCACTTATTCGCTTCAGCACAAACCTCATGGTATATGTACTATACTGTACTAGAAATTGTATAACAATGTAAATACAAATTTCAATAACATTATTTAAGTGTTATTATAACACAAATATGATAATATTATTTAAATACAAATTTACAAAATAAAAATAAAATTCAATGCAACTGCAAAGATAATGTACAGCTATGTTATGCATTGCACATTGCCCATTCTAAGGGGAAGCATGTGAGCATCTCAGTGTATAGAAAAAGCACTATATATATATATATATATATATATATATATATACACACATATATATATACATATATATATATATGTACACACACATATATATTTACTTAGCTTTTAAAAAAATTTAATATAAGCTAGATGCTAATCAGAAGATATCTTGTATTTTTAAAAATTTCTTTCACCCATACATGGTAAAGGCTTATTTTATTATTTCCCCTAATAGTGGCTTAAGCATCATACAACGTTAAATTTCAATAAATGAACGTGTAGCATCAGCATAAACAGCTGAAGCTAGACTATCTACAGACAAAATTAGCAACAAATCTGATGCACTGTCAACTCAAGTCCACAGGAGACCAACCTGATGAAACAAGGCCTCAAGTAACAATGTTAATGCCATTTACAAAGGAGAAAACTGATACAAAAATATTCAAAGTCTAAACATTGCTGGGCATGCCAGAGGAAAAAACATCAAATTAGCTGGAAGGCTCATAAACACAAAGTCTTATTTACCCTACACAAAGCTCAGGTGTTGGTCTTGAACATAACTTTCGAAATACTTTCAGATATATCCAACTCAGATCCCTTTTGCTGATTTGCTGCAGTACAACTCATGTGTACCGTCTTTTGTCCTTAAGACAAAACAACTCTACAAACAATACTGCAGGTATATCACCAAACACCATTAGCTATATCTGAAGGGATTTCTTTAGGAAGAACAGATTCTCCCCCCCCGCCGGCTTCCCCCCCATGTGTAGGATGATTCTTAAGGAGTGCCTGTGGGATCAATACCCGTGGAAGGGAAGCTAGAAGCGGGTGCACAGCAGAAGTACAACAGCTGTGGGGTCCAGTGACAGCCTCCACCAAGCCTGCAGGGAGCCCAATTGCTCCAGGAGCCCTCAGAGTTGTGCCAAGTTGGCTCGTCCTGCATATGCCCACATCAGCCAGTGGCTGGATGCGGGCTGGCCCAGAAAGGGGCATGACCTCGACTGAGGTAATTCTCTGCAGCTGAGACAAACTCAAAGACATTCTCTTTCCTTTCCCAGCCTCTCCATCCCCAACTGCTTTCTGAGCCAGAGAGGGGCAATCACTAAAGCTGGGAGAGCTAGTTTTAGAATGTCTGAGCCTGCCCAGAGAAGGGCTTTAATTATAGCTTTGTTAATTACTAATTTTTGTTTCCAGATTTGGGGCCCTCAGCTAAAAACTAATATCCATCGTTTCATTTTACCATCCTGCTGCAATCAATAACTTGTTACACTAAAAAGATTGAAATATCTAGGTGGTAGAGCTCATGATTTGTGTTCCTCTAACACCCCCTGGCTTAGCAGTTATGACAACTCAAATGTCAAATGTTTTTTTTTTTTTTTTTTCCTGTGATTAAATGGTATGCCCTAGTTTGGGGGTTGAGAAATATGGTCACTGTATGCAAAGAACTTAACGTAAGGCTGGGCACCTAAGTGGTACCCCCCACATGTTTGGTGCTGGCTCGTTGTCTTAGAAGCTGTTACTGAGCTAATCAGTCAGTTTGACCTATGGCTGCTCCCAGTACCCATGGCTTCCTAAATGCTTCTGGAAGGAGCCTCATCAAGGGTAACTTCGGGTCTCTGTGCTTGCAATGATCATTTATCCCAATCTTTAGGGGAGCCTGTTACCCCTTTTCCCGTGTTCTCAGGAAAATTCGATCAAATTAAACAGTTCGCTTTAGTTCTTTCTGTTGACTTCCCCAGGTGAGTTCCTACATAGCATATTATGGCTGTCACTGGGGTCATAAAGAGCCATCTTTCAGGATTAGGTTTACCTTGCAATTCTACTATTACCAAGCCAAAAGGGAAAGAAAAGAAAAAGAAGACAAGAGTAAATAAAAGAAAGATATCAGGAAATTGGTAGATTGCTGGCCTTTATCAATATCTAGACGTAAAGTCAGGAAGTTTTTGTTTCAGGTTCAGGCTCTGAAATGACCTTAGATAGGTTACTTCTTTACTCTGGCTTCCTTGGATCCATTATCAATAAAAATGATGAGACTGGATGAATTCTTACTTTGTCCAAAGTTCCTGTAATTCTGGAAGGGAGTTTCCTGAGATGTGGTCACCCTGCAGGGCATGGAGCATCAGCGTTGACAGGCAGGCAGAGGAATAAGGGCTAGGAACAATGATTGGGTAGGAACGACCAGAAAGGTAGGAGAGAACCCAGAAAAGCATAAGGTCATGAAAGGCAAGAAAAGAGAGGGTCTGTCTTAAAAAGGAAAGATTGGGGCACATGGGTGTCTGACTCTTCATTTCAGCTTGAGACATGATCTCAGGGTCGTGAGATCGAGCCCCAAGTTGGGCTCTGTGCTCAGCGGGGAGTCTGCTTGGGGTTCTCTCTCTTTTTCTCCCTCTTCCCCTCCCCCATCCCCACTAGTATATGTGTGCTCTCTTTCTTTCTTTCTGAAAAAGGGGGGGAAAGATTAGTTAACAGTGTCCAATATTTTTTAGAGTCCAAATAATATAAGGAATGAAAAGAAATGGATATTTAATTTAGTGACCAATAAGCAGGTTGATTAGCTGTGAGGGTAGAGAAAGACACAGAGGGAAACACCCCCACAATAGCATTACCGGTTCCCTTTGGGGAAAAGGAGAGAGTTGGAGAGTACTAACTTTTTTTTAAAAAACACCCATGTATTATTTGACCTGATATTTCTTTTGTAATTTGAAAAAATTCAAACACAAGAATGAATGAGAAGTGGAAATATAGAGACAGCAGGTATAAGCTATACTTCCAAAAGGTTGCCCAACACACATAAATGTTTTGCATGAGATTTCATGGCCAGATAAAGAGCCAAAGTGAAAACAATTTAATTTTTTTTTTTT
Organism: Callorhinus ursinus; assembly: GCF_003265705.2. Lineage (NCBI taxonomy): Eukaryota > Metazoa > Chordata > Mammalia > Carnivora > Otariidae > Callorhinus > Callorhinus ursinus. The sequence goes on from NW_027397085.1 coordinate 24,710,561, forward strand.
ACATTTGAGTCAAGTTTTACCATTCCACTATCATCGGCTTTCTCCAGGAGTCTTTTCTCCGACAGGAAAAAGGAAGAGCACGCTGAAAAGAGAAAATAGGATCTGATAAACGATAAATTTCTCAAGTGACAGAAATCATTCTGGAGGCTGAATGTGTACTAGTAATAGATTTCTCCAGACAGACTTGGAATTTCAAGTATGGTTTTTGGAACCCTAAGCTGGGTAGGTTTTGCATTATTGTGGCAGCCCTCAAATCTGATCTCAGCGGGCTGCACCTCAGAAGAGCATGGTGCAGAGGGAAGCCCACAGCCTCTCCTTAACCAGTCTTTCTGACCACCCTGTAGAGCTTCAGGAAGCTCTGCAGCTTTCTCTCTGGATAACATAGGATCCCTCACTCAGGCCCAGATATTGGACATCATCCATAAAGCCAACTGGGGAAAGATGTCAAGATAAGCAAAAAGAAACTACTATCATAAGCCATGTTTTTAACAGGGTCTTTTGCATGGACAAAAAAGACTTGGCATTTTGTCAATCTCCTAGGACAACTTGGAAAAAACGTTTTGCTGTATAAGTGTGTCTGGAGAGGAAAAAAAGGGAAAAAAAACAAATAAAAGAAACCTTTTGAGATCAGGAATGAAAGATGGTTGTAAACTTGGCAACTGCTGGAGCATTGGAAAGAATGAGACAAAAAAAAAAAAAAAAAAGCTGGGAGGGGAGGTGGCCGGAGGAAGCCTCTCAGGAGAATTTCCTCATGTTCTTGTAGTGAAATGCTTGAAAATCTTTTCTTTAAAACTCTTTTCTGTGCAGTATGAGGTAAAATGTCACTCTGGTCACCACAGTGCATCACATCATCTGAGAGACCTCCTTTCTATAGGAAACATTCCTCTCATCACCAGCCAGCCCACATACTTTGGGCTGAAATTTGTAGTGTTCCAAGTGAGGAAGAAGTTTTTCAGACACATTCAAATAATAATCAATACAACAAATGAGGATCAGTATAATGAGGAATAATGAAGAATGTAGAGTTAGCATAGTGAATGGTTAAAATGAGGCTGTCCCTCTTGGCTCATTATCCCACTGCCTACTTCACAGCAACAGTAAAAGCTGTCAAGGTTGAACACTACCTAAGCTTTCCTGACTGCTACCTCTCATTCATACAGCACCCAGACTTTTTTCTTCCCCCTCTGCCCCGTGGGAAGACATGTCATCCTTCTACTCAAGGCTAACTCTCCGGTCCATTCTACTCTGCCTTCTTCACAGACTTTGCCCTATCCCTGACTCCTCCACTGTTTTGTATCCTTATCTCATTTTCTCTAATCAATGTCAACATATTCGAGTTCTCTCTAATGCTTTCTCCTCAGTCCAACCATGAAATTGTCCAACCATGCTACACCTACAAGCTTTTTCCCCATCCTTCTTTTTCAGGACCAGACTCTTTTTTTTTTTTTTTTAGATTTATTTATTTATTTGAGACAGAGAGCACAGAGGGGGGGACATGGGGGAGGGACAGAGAAAGAGGGAGAAGCAGACACCCTGCTGAGCAGGAAGCCCGACATGGGGCTCGATCCCAGGACCCTGGGATCATGACCTGAGCCGAAGGCAGATGCTCGATGGACTGAGCCACCCGGGCACCCCCAGGACCAGACTTTTTCTAAGATTTCTTACTTCTCCAGTTACCCTCTGCCCATTCACTTATCACTGGATTTTACCCCAAATGTCCATCCACTAACAGTACTATTTGCTCAAGTCACCAATGACCTCCTAATTGCCAAATGTAATGAGTATCTTCGGTCCTTATTAATGCCGCTGTGACTTGAGACTCCAGTCATAATTCCTTCTTTATTTCTTAAATTATTTATTTATTTGAGAGGGTGGGAGGGGCCGAGGGAGAGGGAGAGAGAGTCTCAAGCCGACTCTGTGCTGAGTGTGAAGCCCAATGCAGGGCCCCATCTCATGACCCTGAGATCACAACCTGAGCCGAAACCAAGTCGATGCTTAACCGACTGCGCCATCTGGGCACCCCAATTCCCTCTTTAGAGTCTGCCCTTTTTTGGATTCTGCACCATCAAAAAACCCTGGTTGAACTCTTATCTTTATGAGAACTCTTAATGCCTATACACACCTCTCCTTCTCCATGTACCATGTCTCTGAGTAACCTCATGCATTCCAGTGGCTCCAAACCTAGATGTGCCTGCCTACTGAACACATCCCCTGAAATGTTTCATAGACTGTTCAGACCCAGTATGGCCAAACTGAGCTCGCCTGAACTCACTTCTGTTCCACAGTTGCTTCCTTATCTCATTAGCTGGCATCCTTGTTTCCCCAGATTCCTTATCCTTAAAACCTTCTCCCTCAGCTCCTGTTCTAATTCTTCCTTCTTAATAGACGTCCGTGCAACCTGGCTGCCTCTGCCTGCCAAGTAAACTTTCCAATCCAACCACTTTTCTCTGCCCCTGCTACCATCAGCATATTTCTCCTGGATTATTACAACAGTCTCCCTGCTTCTCTTCCTGCTTCTCACTAATTCATCACACTTTAATTAAACCACAGGGTCATTTTAAAAGCCCTTTAATATCTGTGATCTGTCCAGATACCCATTCTTAAGTATGCCCCTCTCTCCTATTTTCAACAGTTATGTGATTTCTGAGTTCTCCCTGTCCTGGGATTCTCCAAGTTCCCTATAGCTTTTTTTCCTACTTTTTTTTGTCTCTGACTGGTCCTTAGGATCCCTTGCTTCAGGTAGGATACCTCCCTGCCCCTGTAGGAAGACATATTGGGGTAAAGGGGGATATCCCCCCAACTGACCTCCATGTGCTCCCTTTGACATTACTCTCCCACATTTATCGTCATTATCTCATTGTCTCATCTTCTCTGCTAGAGTATAAGCTCAGAAAGGGCAAGAATCCTATCTAACATGTTTTCCACAATGTCTCCTGGAACTAGAACACTGTTTTATTTATTGAAGTCGCTCAATTTGTTTCATACAGGGTAACTGAATGAAAACATGAATGTCCTAAAATCCTTTTGCTCGTGGAACAGTGGTTTTTGGTCCAGGTCATTCTGCGACTAAAATAAAATAATGGAAATATTTTCTCATATTTAAGAAAAACTAGAGAATCATCCCAAGCTCAAATACATGCACCATAAACCTTTCATCCCTGCTACCAACCAGGCACATTCTACACTCGGCAAAGGCACTTGAGGTCTGAAGCAAGTCTGAACGTCCCAGGTTGTGCTCCTTACCTTGATCTCCCTCTCATCCCTGAGTATCTTCTCTCCTTGCTCAGGCCCACCCCTACCCCTAACCCCCACATACAGTGGTGCGTACTCTGCTCCGCACAAAGGCATCCAACCAGTAGGGCCAGTGAGAGTGGAAATCCAGCCTCAAACCCTGGCTCTGGTGCAGGGCTGCAGAGAACCCAGAGGAAGGGACGCCTTTATGCAATTTGTGTGCCCAGAGGGGGTACCTCTTTGCAGTTCACGCAAAGGCTGCTCACAGATGGCCAGACGCCACTGTGCCCCAAATTTCTTGACCTCCTAATTCCAAACTCACTTTAATTCATAGAAATAGCTGAAATGGTTATCTTCAAACTGGATTCTCTATCTCAGTTTCTAATGCAGATGGTCCAAAAGATTGATCTAGTTGGCCAAGAAGAAGACTCACTGTTTCAACACATTTAAATCAGTCCCAGTTACGTGTTTTGGATGTGGATTAAAGTGTGACCTCCTCCTCAACATTTTTCCCCAGTGGTAGTTTTACTAAAGAAACCATTTCTGCCTTTGCAAAGGCAGCCAACAACTTGTCTACTGCTTTGTGGGGTCATCTACAATTTTTCTATAATTTCAGAGGTGGGATATGGGGAGCAGTTGTGACCTAAGCTCTAGGAATGTAGCTCAGTGACCCCATAAATTGGGAATGTGCCCAGTCTGCCTTGAGAAAGCATCTGACCGTGACTGTATTTTTCAGTTCACGAAATGCAGTATAAATTATTCAGTTATTTTTCTTGATCATGTAGACTTTTGTTATTGTTTTTTGATTGTTTAAATGCAGTTTCTAAATTGTGCTTCTTGGGATGTTAGTATGCATTGTGTGGTAGGGGTGGAATGGTACATATTGGAGTTGAGAAATGCTAGATTAAAAACAGTCAAACACGTTTCTTTCCAATGGGATTTATTGAATACTTTATTTTTTTTTAAGATTTTATTTATTTATTTGACAGAGAGAGTGAACAAGAGAGCACAAGCCGGGGGCGGTGGCGGGGGGAGCAGAAGAGGGAGAGGGAGAGGAAAAAGAAGCAGGCTCCCCGCTGAGCAGAGAACCTGATGTGGGGCTCGATCCCGGGACCCTGGGATCATGACCCGAGCTGAAGGCTGATGCTTAACCATCTGAGCCACCCAGGCACCCCGATTGAATACTTTATTATATAAAAATAAATTATGAATCTCCAAGGGTGGGGGGCTTTTATATACGATGTTTCCAAACATACTTGGCCAAGAAAGCCCCTTCAAATTTTACCTCTTCAAGGACTGTGTTCCACAGAACCCACTCTGGAAAACATTGGTCAAAGTGTTGCCTTCCAGAATTGCTTCTGCACCAGCCCCTCCTCTCCCCGCCCCGGAGTTCCTGGACAACCAGCACACACACCGGGCATAAAAGTTTTCTTTTCAATCACCATAGTAATGAACCAAACCAAATGACATTTTGAAGGTTTAATTTTATTTTTTTAATTAAATTTAATTAATTTTGAGAGAGAGAGAGAGAGAGAGAGAGAGCACCAGTGCCCAAGAGAAAGGGTCAGGCAGAAGGAGCGGGAGAGAATCCCAGGCAGGCTCCATGTCCAACATGGGCCTCAATCTCATGACCCCTGAGACCATGACCTGAGCTGAAATCAAGAGTTGGATGCTTACCCAGCTCAGCCACCCAGGCATCCTGGAAGTTTAATTTTATTAAAAACTAGTAATTAGTTTTCTATATGTGATGGATGACGGAGACAGTTTTGGGGACTCAGGCATGAATGAATCTAACATTTAGATGGATCTGGAAGGATTATGAAAAAAAAACACCGCATTTGGAGACCTGAATTAGGTAGGACATTTTTTGTTTGAATATTTGTTTTCAATTTTAGGGTTTTGTTTTGTTGCATCCTGAAATTCACCAGTTTGACTGTAAGTGCTTTTCCTTTCCCTCTCCTAATTTAGAAAACTGATTTTAGGATCACTTCTAGACTTCTGGTTTGTAGGTTTCAAAGTTTGATACATATTAGAATCTTGGATAGGGATAGAGTGGGAAAGTTGGGGAGGGTAGTTGGGGAAGGTGGTTGGCGGTAGTAGTTTAGAAATTCTGATGCCCAGTCAGACCCCAGAGCAACTACATGAGAACCCCAGGGTTGGGGTTCAATTCAGTCCCTATACACGTAGGTTCCTATACACCTGATGGTTAATTTTATATGTCATCTTGTCTAGGCCATGGTATCCAGTTTTTGTTCAAACACGAGTCTAGATGTTGTAAAGGTATTTTTTTAGACGAACTTAACATTTAAATCAGTAGATTTTGAGTAAGATTACCCTTCATAATGCAAGTGGGCCTCACCCAATCAGTTGAAGACCTTAAGAGAAAAAACTGAGGTCCCTCAAGAAAGAAGGAATACTGCCATTGGACTGTTTTCTGACTTGAGCTGCAAAATCAGCTCTTCCCTGACTCTACGGTCTGCTGGTCTGGACTGCAGAATTCAGCCTTGCCAGCACCTGTAATAGTATGAGCCAGTTCCTTCAAATAAATCCATCTCTCTCTCTCCCTTTTTCAATCTCTCCCTCTCTACGCACACACACACACACACACACACACACACACACACACACTTCTCCTTTGGTCCTGTTTTTCTGGAGAAACTTGAGTTATGATACAGTCTCATAATCAAGCAGCTTACCTATTTTTACCAGAATTGTGACTTCTCTGCACTTTCTGCTGCATCTGTCCTTTTCATTATAACCCATGAATAGAATAACTGTTTTTACAAAGTAATGTACTGAATTCACCCAATAGGACCCTTTATATTCGGGCAAGGAGAATAATACATCTTTACTTGACCAAATTAGTTTCTAAATTGGCTTTACTCTTGTAGTTAAATGTATCATGTTGATCTTGAACATTTTTAATAAGTAGATTTATATTAGCGACCAAATGTTAAAATTGTTTAAACTTGAAAGGCCCACTTTGCAATGAAATGAGACAGATTCTGGTGGATGTTAAGGAGCTGCCAATAAGGATTAATTGAAACTCAAATGTTCTTTATTATTCGTTGATTATGTAATTGTTATTCATCCAACCTTCTTGATTTTCCATGTTAAATAATCATGCTTGTATTTCACCCTAGCCTTTCTGTTTAGTTAACTGATTAATTGATAATGGGGATATTCTGCATTTATTAGCATTCTAATGGGCAGATTGATTCCCTGTAGCCCAAACATCTACATATGTTCAGTTTTTGAGCTCAGCTTTATCTCCTTTTAAGTGATTATCATTTTTAATTGCAAATACTAGAAATTAAAAACCATGCTCTTTAACAACCAGTCCAACCCAGCTCATTAAAATGCCCCTTGAAGATGAAGTGCAAATGTGAGTACAAGCACTAGAAAGAAATCACACATGGCCACCGCAAGATATAAATCCTCACTTAGCTAAGGATTCCTGTGGTCTAGCCATTCCTGTCTTTGAGGTCCCAAGAGCCAGCAACTTTGTAGGAGCATCCACTGGCCTGAGGGTCATACAAATCTAATTCTTTTTTCTTTTCCAAGAGGTTTGGAATCTAAAACCATCATCATTTATGAAGTTGAAGTTCATCAAATACTAAAAATTAGGTCATTGTCTTTGAGCCAAAGACACATCAGCCATATTTTAATGAGTCTCTGGAACATGGGCTATGAGGCCTTGCATCATATTCAATTAACCACAGCAAGTCAAATAGTGGTAAGAGGGTCCTCTGTGTCCCCACCAGGAGAAAACCACTTTACTCAATAGACAGGTGGGTAGAAGAATCGTTAACTGCTAGTGATGGATTAAAGCCTACCTTTCCATTTGAAAAGAGGGCCCAACTGGTTACATAATTTGTGTGGGTCCAGTGCAAAATGAATGCTGAACATGCAAACTGTACTCATCTCCTTTGCTTACAAGAACATTCTTGGTTACCTCCATCTTCAGTCACAAAACACAGATTTGATGATTAAATTGTTAAGAATTTCAAAACAGTGACAGCAGAGACCATTAAACCAAGGGTGGGTCCCTGATGCTGGCCCTGAGCCCAAGACCGAGTAATGTGCACAGCTAGTCATGGTAGATTTAGATCTCAAATCCAGATCTGTTGGATTTGGGCTTTTAACCACTGCTAGGCCAGTCTAGTGCTCAGGAGTATTCCCTCCTCCTTTGGGTTGACTGGAGGGTGTGCATGCACTCCCGCTCTCACCCAATGACAGCATCCTTTCTCTTTCTTGTCCTTCATGCCTGTGTAACTTAAGGGTTATAGTTTCATATCCAGGACACACACCAAAGAGTCAGAACAATTAATAAGGTAAGGAAAGGAAAAAGAGAAATAAAACAAAACCAATACTTAAGAATCTTAGTGTATGAGTTAGGGGAAAATTAAGAATAGAGGATTTTAAATATATCTGAGAGTGTGTTAGTAAGTTTATTTGAAAATCATCTATATGTGTAAGTAGGTCGGTAATAAGGATAAAAGGGGAAAGATGTAAAACTATTGGAGAAAAGAAAATGATTTGATTTCTTTCTTTGGTTTCCAGAGATCCAGAACAGGGAGGGAGACCCAGACCTCAAATCTTGTGTTATTTTTATTTTACACAACATAGCTGCTATGTCTCAGTGAACACAGTTTGCTCCATGATTTAATGCCTCTGTGCAGGTGCTAAGATATTCATGAGATTTAGGTTATCTTTTGGATTTAGGCTATCTTCTCAAAAGACCTTAGACTTGTCATTCTAAAAGAAGTGAACTGGCGCACCTGAGTGGCTCAGTCCATTAAGCATCTCCCTTCGGCTCAGGTCAGGATCCCAGGGTCCTGGGATCGAGTCCCACATCGGGCTCCCTGCTCAGCGGGGAGTCTGCTTCTCCCTCTCCCTCTGCCCTTCCCCCCCCACTCTCTCTCTCAAATAAATAAAATCTTTTAAATATATATGTATATAAATAAAATAAGTAAATTAACGTATATAACACTTTTAGCCTGCAACTTTCACTTTTTTGACTTGATTTTCCCACCATTTATTCATCCATTCCACTGTGCCAGGCACTGTCCTGGTCTCCAGGGATGTGTCAGGTGGTGAGGTGTTTTTTCTTATAGAGTGCATTTTCTCCTGCAGGGGGACAAACGGTAATACTCAAATCCCCAATGGCACAAGAAAACAGTGTCATAAAGAAAGAACAAGGCTAGGGCTAGACAGTGCCTGGCGGTTACTTTCAACTGTGGCCAAAGACGCCTCCCTGAGGAAGCAACTTTTAAGCAGAGATCTAAAGGGAAAGAAGAGGCCGGGGACCTGGGGAAGAGCATTGCAGACAGGGAACAGCATGCATCATGGGCTGAAGGAGGTCCATGGACAGTTTGGGAGCTTTTGGTTTCCTACATATAATTTCTCCCCTGAAACTTCATGACGTCATCATACCTGGGAGGGCCTCTGTAGTCTTGGTGGCCACACTTGAGGGAGTACGGATTTATACCTATTCACTCTATTTTTTAATTTTATTTTTATTTTTTTAAGTAGGCTCCAGGGAGGAGCCCAAAACAGGTCTCAAACTCATGACCCTGAGATCAAGACATGAGCTGAGAGCAAGAGTCAGATGCTTAACACACTGAGCCACCCAGGTGCCCCAGCACCTATTCACAGCTTCCTATCACTCTCATTAGGTCTTCAAAGAGCCACTGGGTCGAAGATTAAATTATCATAAATAAAGAATGTGTTGACAAATATCAAAAGTTATCACAGCACTTCTCTTCCTATTTCTGTAGTTCTCAAGAAAATGTAGGTGATTAAAGAAGTTTGATTATATCTGCAACAAAGAGAGGCTTCACTCCCCAAATGTGTATATGAAACCAGCGTGTCAGGTGGACGCACGTGTGGGTACACGTCTGTGCCAGATAAGTTTTCGATTCCATCGAAACAGAATATAAAGCTTGGATGTTTATCTTTCTTCCCCACTTGCCCTCATGCCTGTCTCTCTTCTCTCGTTTTACTTACCCCCTTTTTTAGCCCTGTATACATCAGGACTAGGGATATTGGAAGCTAATGATGATGAGTGTGGATGACTGGAGAGTAAACAGAATTGTCACTGGAAAAAAGTGATTAGGATCAAGTATAGTGCATCTCATGACTCCTTAACAAGAACCAGCAGGTTGTTATAATTCCAAGTGCTTTTCTAGATAAAGTCAATGGAAATATACTCTACAGAGAAAATTCAGGAACCTGGGTACAGAAGGAAAATAATACATACATACACAAATGTCCTTCACTACAATAACGGACTCACCATTTCCAGGGTCCCTCTAGTCTAGTTCTGTGAAGTCTTACTCGGAAATCCACACGTCTGGGACCTTAGTCACTAGCAGGACAGCCACCAGACACAGCAGTTGTTGTCGACTGCCGGTAGGAAAGTGTGAATCCTTGTGAATCGTTGCCGCAATGAACTGCACAGAAAGCCATGAGCAATCAGCCCTAGAACACAGAGCATGATGGGATGTTTGAGTCTGAAATGCCCTTCTAGAATATCTTTGGACAACGCCCTGTTTTACAGATGCCCAAGCCTAACCACTGTCTGCTTGGGTGGAATTGAGAACTTGTCAGAGGAGGGTGCACATGGCAATCAATCAGCATAGTTTCATGAGATGTTTCAAAACCTTCAAGTTCTTCTGCTTCCTTGCTTGTGAATTGAGATATTACTAGGAGTTGAATCACTTTGGTCACCCTAGGAAAACCTCATTTATGGCATTATGATGTAATCAGAATTAATTTCCCCTCTTTAAACCATGAAAACAGGCTTACCTATATTCTGGATATGCTCTGCTCGCCCTTCCACATCCCCTTTCCCCACACTGCTCTGTACCCCTGGAAATGGACTCTTGTTCACGGAAACAGCCAGACTTCCGTGCCCTTGGATTTCAGGCCAGGTCTGGCTAAGACAGTGGGTATTAGCTAGAGATAAGAGAGTTGGAAAACAGAAGAACAGTCTGCTCCTGCAAGACCGGGGCGCTCCCTTCTAGGTTTCCCTTAAACTCTGCCACACCTTTATGAACAGTCCTTTTGCTAAATGCTCTTTAATTACCCCCCTCTGTTTCCTATTAGAATTCTGACTGACATACTATTTTATCTCCTGCTATTAACCCGTATGTTCCTGGCCCATAGTGGGCAGAGAGTTCAGTGAGGACCGAAACCCTTCTGGCTGTTTCCAACTGGGAGGAATTGAACACAGTGATTTACAGAATCTTTGGAGGAAGAACCTAGGAAACCTTGCTGGTGTTCCTAAGATCATGAGGCTAGACATTCCTCAAAACAGCCGCCAAAGCTCCCAGAAGCACTTAAGTGTATGAATCACATTAGAATGCCCCAAACCTCAAATCAGCCAACTTCCTGCCCATGTGCCTGCTGATGTTGGAGGAAACAATACTTTCAGCTTCTCATCCACCTTCCAAATTTTACACGGTGCCACTAGTTAGCAGTCTCACCGAAAATCTTCCTTTCAAGGGATTTGGGAGAATATCATTCCCTGGCTTCTTCTGGGAGAGCAGGGAGTACGGACAGAGAAGAGAGTGATGCTGAGCCGGCAATACAGAATCCACACCATGAGCACTCAGTAAATATTGTACTTACCTTGGAAAACTTACTTAATAGCCTTGGGCTTCAGTGTCCTTATCCTTAAAATGAGGGATACTAATAATAACTAATACCCGTCTTTAAGTGGTCGAGTACAGATTAAATAAGTAATACATATAAAATACTTCTAAACGAGTGAGGAAGAACAGCAGTTCTAAACTTTTTTTTTATGCCATGCATCCTTTTTGGCCATCTGGTGAAGCTTATAGATGTCCCTTCTCAGAAGATAATGTTTTGAAAGTAAAAATAATAAAAAAAGATTCAAAGGAAATCAATTATATTTAAATACAATAGTCAAAAAATGTTTAACTGTGATGTAGTAACACACACATTAAATAACAACCTAGTGGCAGGTCTTGTAGCTACTGTGATTTCAAAGACGTGTTCGGCATAAATGATATTCCACACTATCTACAACATCTGATCTGTGGTATGAAAATATCTGAACTCTGTTGGTGACAAAATCATTGGGACTACTTAACACTACTCTGATTCATTTCCTACATCTGTAATTGAATGGCATGATAAATTTCAGTGAGACTAGTGAAAATAAGGTGTAATTATTTTTCCCATTCACATCCATGAGATTTCAGAATTAGAGAAGTTAATGCTCCCAGTAGAAATTGTGGGACCCTCTTGGATAGCTGAGAACATGGAATGATCCCCCCTTGAATCTCACCTTTTCCTTGGGGTGCACAAGCCCACTTGTCCTCCCAAAGACCCAGACTGGCAATCATCCCTCCCTCTCTTCCTACTTCCACTGGTTTTCTCACCCCACGGGGCACACTTCCCACAGAGGAGAGAACTTGAAAAACCTATCAGCCAACTAACCAGCTCACAAAACTTTGGGCTGCATCAACAATCATAGGAAAGCATTCAGAGACAAATGGGAACACTGTGATCCAATGTTAAACGCTGAAGCCAAACAGTGAAACAGGCAGAGCAGAAAAAGGATCCAGAAATCCCCACACATGGCTCTGGCCGGCCTGTGTTAAGATAATGGTGACAACAGGAGCTCAGGGGAATAACCCAGCTTGAGTGTTGGACACATTTGGAATGCAATCCTGGCTCTGTCACTGACGAACTCTGCCTTGGGGCAGATGACTTCATGTTGCCAAGCCTCAGTCCCCACCTGCAAAATGGAGACAATGGTACTAACCACAGAGGGTTTCTGTGAGGATTAAATTATGTAAGCCATGGGAAAGGACTCAGCACAGTGATTGATACTGAATAAGCGTTCAGGGAACGTTAACTTTCAGAAGTAGCGCTACTACATAAATTCTTTTCTGCGTTGTTTCTGGGGTTGGGTGGGCAAAGTGTCCTTATGTAGCCTGTCAATGTGCTGCTCAGTTAGAATCCTGACTCTGCTGAAGGGAATCAGGCAGTAGGCTCACACTAACTGCTTCAAATGCATGATAAAGACAGAAGAGCCAGCCAGTGGGTGTCCTTCCCTAAAAGCCAAGTGTCTAACAAAAGTAATGGCCTATTGCAATACTTCAGTCACGGGGCTGAGTGACTCCATTTTTGCTCCGTGTTGGACTTGTAAAATCCTGTCATAGCTGTCTGCTTTGCAAATAGAGTTCGGGCCACTGCCAAACTCTGAAATAAGATGCTCGGCAACTTTACTGCAGCTGTTCACTTCAGTTAGCGCGTGTCAATGCAAGTGAGGTCTATTATGGTTCGGTGATTTTCCATCTCTTGTCAGACAGCACAGCCTTCTCCTGGTTCCCTCTCCCTTGTGGCTCCCGGACTTCTTAAACAGAATTTTCTTAACACTTTGCTCTGTTTCTGTTTCCCTAGTGCCTTCCTTCTCTTTTTCCTTTTGAATGTTTTATGACAAACTGGTAACAAGTCTGAACACTGTCCAGAAGATGAAAGGCGTGCACACTTAGGAACAGAAAAATACACATAGTCCTTCCAAAACACAGAGTTTCGAGCCTAAAACTTTAATCCCTGAGAAACTATTGTTTACTTTCCCAGCATTAATTAAGGTAATAAATTTACCAGCTTCCCAGCTAATAATTTGTCGTCTAAGACACGGTCCAAAACAAGTTCCCAGATGAAGTAAGAAATTTGCAAAGTAAGGCCTGGGACCCATTGCCTGGGTGGTATCAAGCAGTATCTGAGAGCCTTTGTCTTAGGTACGCATTGAAACTTTGAGCCCACTTTAAAATGACACAGGTGACCACTAGGGGAGACAAGGGGCCTCATGGCAGCACCCCAAAGTTGCAAGAAGGTAAAGCCAAAAAACTTCAGGAAACATAGGAAGAGAGTATTGTCTAGAGGCTCTCAAAGAACCATGCATTTGTATAACATAATTACGTAGATTTTGATGAGATATATTTCTTTGTTTCCTTAATGACTCAAGCACATTGAAATTATTTGAGTCAGTTTAGAGTAGAGAGAACTGAAGCTTAGAGAGGTTCTGATCTGTCCAAAGTCACGTGTTAAAAATGGCAGAGCCATGTCAGTTTCTTTATTATTGCCCCAAGGAGAAAGTGAAAAATCCTATTGGATTTAATTAGCCTGGGTGGTTGCATAATTCAAGTAAGCCACTTTCCCAGAGCTCCTATCTACAGCACTCTGCTTATGTGCAACAGAAGGCAATCCATCAGAACAGGAAAGCCTTGGAACTCATCATCACCCACACAGCCACTTCCCAAACAGCAGAGCAGACGTTGTGAATTTGGATTTATTCTCAGAGTACCTTTACCTTAGTCCCCCAGACAGTTATCATCTATCAATTCAAATTGGTCCACATGAGATAAACCTATTTGCTATTTCAAACTAAGCCAGTGCTCATTCTGCCAAACGCCATGGATACATCCAAATGTAAAGGGGGGGGGGATCTTCAAAAGAGGAACTACTTTAGGCTCTGCATAAAATTGTTCTATCATCATTTTTACCACAACAGTGGTTCTTAGGGACATAGATAACTGTCTAAATAGCCTGTCTTTCTATCAGCCATGTATGGGAAGCCATCATATTTATCGAATCTTGACTATAACCTAGATGGAGATCTTCTCCCTTTCTCAAATGATTTTAGGCTCTCCGTGTATGACACCATGGTAGAAGACCCTGCATGGGGGTGGGGGTCAATAAATGACTACTTATTGAATATGTACTCTATTCCAGGTACCCTTGTAGGAGTTGGAAATATAAGAGCGAACAGGATGAGATCTCTATTCTCATAAAGCTTACGTTTTGGAGGAGCAAGACAGCCATTAACCAAATAAAAAATAAATGTACAAGATAACTTCATTTTTGAAATGTGCTGCAGAATAAAATACCACCAGCTGTTTGTTACTTCTCATGCATCACTCTTAGCTGTGAGCAGTAAATGGCTTCACCTGACAGGCTTTTTAACTTCTGTTGACTTCTTTTTAACTACATGTAGTTAGAGCTGGAACCACCTCAGCCTGAAAATGATGTTCAGGTTGCACTTCATGGACCACCGTTAGCTGTTGGCAAGAAATGGCTTTACCTGACACTTCAACTTCTGCTGTTATTTGAAGTATGTTTGGTCAGAATCATCAACAAGTAAATGTAAATTGCCCTTGGGCAAAAAGAAAGAAAGAAAACAGGGTGAATGTAATAGACCGTGCTCTGCAGACCACTCAGAGGAGATATTTGAACTGAGACCCTAATGATGAGTAGGGCTCAGTATCTGAAGATCTGGGAGCAAAGGGTTCCGGGCATACAGCATACAGCGAACGGGAGCCACAGTCCCGGCCCTGAGCATGGTGGCAAGTTTTAGGACAAGGCAGACGGCCATGCCATCTGGTGCCAAGTGAGTAAGGGGAGAACAGTGTTAAGCCACAGCCAAAGGGGCGGCAGGGCCAGATTATTTTAGTGCCATTGTAGGCTGTGGGGAGGAGCTTGCATTGATCTTGAGTTCATTTTCAAGTCTTTGGAGGGCTTTCAGTGGAAGAGAGACCTGGAGTGTTTGAAGTGTTTAGGAAGTCCGTTAAGAATGAGGCCCGGCTGCTTCCCGCTAGGAGTTGATAAACTACATCACTAACTACGATTCAAGGCAGTAACTAAAGGGTGAGTTGCAAGTGCTGAGGTAGATCGTGTACAGGCTCCCGCCGCCTCCGGAATACATGCGCCGGGAAGATGGTGTTCCAGGGTGTGCTGCAGTTAGACTCCAAAAGCAGCAGTTTAGCATTAAAGGGTAAAATTATCTGGAGTCTTTGGATTCAAAGGGGGAAATAGTCATTTTTTTAAAAATGCAATCGGTAACTTTCAGAGAGAATGATAAAATCTTTCAATTCTTCAGAAAGGGCTTGTGTGGTACAAGTCCCGACATCCAACCTTTTATCTCTTTGATTTGTGGAAAAGAGGAAGCATAATACCTGAGCATTTTATACTCAAAGCAATATCTCTTCTTTTGTGTTTGCTGATGGGAGCATTAAGAAAGGAATGTTTGAACTTTTTAAATGCAGTTAATAAAAAGTAAAGTCTTTCTTTTTTTTTTTTTTTTTTAAAGTAAGGTCATTATTGATGCAATGCCCTTGATCCAGGAGCTTGTAATGCCCATAGGGAACTTTTCTGAGGTCAGGATCTCTGAGTTCTGGCTGTTGCTCTGTGACCTTGAGTAAACATTTCCACTTGGGGACTTGGTGTTGGTTACTCACAGCTAAATAAGGAGGCTGACTTAGACCATCCCTAAGTTCCGCAGTACTACCTTTCACTCCCAGTGACCTGCTAACCCCTTTGCATCCGGGTCCATTTTTAAAGTCCACCTTGTTGACAATTGAAAAACAGGATAGAAGGCAACTGAATTTGGGAACTTGAGATATCCTGGGATTTAGAGAAGGAACTTTGTAATATCCCTCGTGGGGCTTTGGGACCCTCATAAAGAGGAAGCAGACCATGCTTATGCCAACTATTTGTGACCTCCATGAATATTGTTGTTAACTTGCTTCGCATGTTTGAATATGAGAGGCTTATAAAAGAATATAAGAGCTGCTTCAGAAAACTCATGATCCATCTTAGAAGATAAGACAGGAACAGGTGACAGGTGAAATAATATGGTGCGAGGTGAGTAATGTGATGCGCCACAAGGAATTACATGATAAATTTTTAAATGAGAAAGGTATGGAGCAAAATAAATGCAGGAAAAACTGAGCTCCTAACTTCTGAGGGATGTATTCATTTATCTATTCAACTTGTTAAATCATTTAACAAATAGTTATTGTGTGCTCACTCTGTGCCAAGAGCTCTTCTGCTAGGTGCTGGGGAGGAGAGAGAGGACGTGGGCATGCTAGACCCCACGTCAATAATTGCAGTCTTTCAGGGGGACTCAGAGCTGCGCGAGCATCCGATTTCTCCTCTCTTCCATTTGCCACCAGAATGATGTGCACAGCTTAACCTGTGAACTGAGGCCGTCAGAATTTCCTGCAGCTTCTCCCAAGATGTGCAGAATTAGAGAACTATCAAATTATCAGCTATGTAGTACCTTTCTCCTGTTCCCTACAGAGATCACATATCTTCGGTTTGAATGCCTCTGAGGACAAAGATCTTACTTTATGAGGTGTCCATTCCACTATTATAGGGTGATGGCAGTTATCTGTACTTTCTTCACACTGAATCCTTCATCTCTGTGCCTCCTTCATACAGTCCTGTGCCTGTTTATTAAAAACCGAGGGCTCACATTCCAAAGGCAGCCTTGCGGACTTTCTTCTCTGCTGGGACCAAAGAAACTTTTTTTTTTTTTTAATTGAAGTATAGTTGACACACAATGTTACATTAGTTTCAGGTGTACAACACAGTGATTCGACAACTCTAGATTATGCTGTGCTCAGCCCCAGCATAGCTCCCATTTATTACCATACAACAGGGTTAAAATACCATTGACTCTGCACTTTCCGTCCCCATGACTTACTCATCCATAACTGGAAGCCTGTACCTTCCACTCCCCTTCACCCATTTTGTTCACCTTCCCAGTGCCTTCCCTTCTGGCAACCTCAGTTTGTTCACTGTATTTATGGGTCTTTTTCAGCTTTTTTATCTGTTTGTTTTGTTTGCTTCTTAGATTCCCCATATAAGTGAAATTATAGGGTATTTGTCTTTTTCTGTCTAGTTTCACTTAGCATGATGCCCTCTATGTCCATCCATGTTGTCAGAAATGGCAAGATCTCATTTTTTATGGCTCAGTAGTATTCCATTGGGTATATATACCACATCTTTTTTATCCATTCACCTATTGGTAGACACTTGGGCTGCTTTCAGGTCTTGGCTATTGTGAAAAATGCTGCAATAAACCTAGGGATGCATATCTTCTTGAATTAGTATTTTTGTTTCAAAGGAATATTTTTAAATAGTGCAATATAAAAGGAATAACAGTATTTTAAAGATATAGTTTAATTAAGCTACTTCATTATCTTCCAACATACATAATTACATAATAGGTGGGGTACAGGTGAACTGTTTCAAGCTTCCTTAAGTTCTATTTTTTTTTTTAATTATTTAGCATAGACTACCAGTTCATTCTTTATTTGTCACACAAGGGGGTATTCAATTTAATAAATAAAACATATACTTATATTAAAGTCAAATTCCCAGATTTAAAAGGTGACTTTGAATTTCAGAAGCTATTTCCTAGAAGTTTGTCTTAGATCCTGCTTTCATTAGCTCAAATAGGTGACTTTGGCAGTCATTAAAAGTGACTATTTGCATAGTGATTTTCCAGTAAGCTACAATTCCAAGCTCTTGGTGACCACTGGAGCCTTGAAATATATCTATAAAAAATCTTTACATATTTTCAGAAATTTCTCACCTTGAGCCACTTAAATTTACATCTTATAATGACTTCCATGGCAAAGCACTCTTCCCTTTACTAAGTCACTATCTTTTATGTTGCAGCACCCTGCTGCACGCTTTGGTGAACAATCCCCATTGTTACAAGGGACTGACACCCAAATCAGTGGGCCCAGGGCCTTGATTGGCTCTCATAGCTTATATGTCCAGGATGCAGGGACAGTTGCTCATCCAGAGGCTCAGGGGCTCGCACCATGTCCTCAGGACTTGGTCTCACTCTCTTCATCTCTCAAGGCATCTTCCTCTGGGATGACTCCATACTCAGGCCGTTACCCTTCTTGGAAGCAAGGGGATCCCTAGCATCTCCAGGCTTACCTTGTTCTCTAAGCTGTGCCAGAAGAGATAACCACCACCCCAACAGTCCACAAAAATCCTATGGTTTAATCCCATTGGCCTACACGGGGGTATATTCCTATTTCTGGACCAGTTCCAGCTTATTCCAGGGTGGTAAACCATGCTGATTGGCCAGGTCTGAGCCAGAAGGTCACAGTGGAGCAGGGTTTGGGGGTGAAGTGAGGTCAGCCCCTTGAACCTAGCAATCACTTGGACAGAGAGTGAGTAAGAAGATTTCTGGAAGAAAACTGGGGAGTGGATGTATGGCAGGCAAAAACAGTAGATGTCTGCTGCTGAAACCTTTTGCTGATGCAAGTTTCATAATTTTTTAATTGCAAGAGAGGATCTTTCAGGTAGGGAGATAAATGAGCACTGACCTTTGTATTTAGCTAGGTCTTGGCAGAACTTGGGACAGAATCAAGATACGGACTTCTAGTCTAATTGACCCTTCAGAAATGTTTCTTTTTTAAAAGCCAGTCACACAATTTGTGGGGTCCAGGAAAAAGTGAACATGTGAGGGCGCTTGTTCAAAAAATTCAAGACCATCATAAGCAGAACATTAAGTGAAGGGCACAGATCACACTGCCAGGAAGTCAGCCCTGGTCGGCCAGCACCATTCCTTGTATGCAGGGCCCAGTGTTTGTCATCACACTGGCATGCAAAGAACTAGAAGACATTACCTTGAACTTCCCCCAGCTTTCTACCTAGTGTGGAGGTGGAAGAGTCTAGATCTGCTACAGGGTGAATATTATCTTGGGCTAAATAAAAAGGGTTAAGATTCCATAAGGAGAGAACAGATAGTCCCACTCCATGTTGCTCAGGTCCCATTTCGGTATTGGATTTGGTTCTAGCTACTATATCCCTTAAGGACATTTTAAAGAGATTCGAAACCAGGTCATATGCCTCTATACCAGGGGTTTGTTTTATTTTCTGCTGTTTTCGTGTAAGCATCTATTAGGGATTGCATTGCCCCGAAAACTAATGTTGAAACCCTATTCCTCCATCTGACTGTATTTGGAGATAGGGTCCTTAAGGAAGTAATTAAGGATAAATGAGGTCATAAGTGAGAGACCCTAATGCCAGGAAGAGAAGGCACCAGGAGCGATGAGCACACAAAGAGAGGCCATGTGAGGAAATAGCAGGAAGATGGTTGTGTGCAAGTCAAGAAGAGAGCCTCCAGGAGAAACCAACACTGACAGTGCCTTGATTTTGGACTTCCAGACTCCAGAACTGTAAGAAAATGAATTTTGTTGTTTTACCCAGTCTGTGGTATTTTGTTATAGTAGCCTGAGCAGACCAATACAGCATCCAATAAATATTTGTTTAATGAATAAGACAACTACTTAGAGAAATACTTAGAGAAACTGGGTAACCCAGAGAAGAGATTTAGAAGTATTAGAGGGGCGCCTGGGTGGCTCAGTTGGTTAAGCGACTGCCTTCAGCCCAGGTCATGATCCTGGAGTCCCGGGATCGAGTCCCACATCGGGCTCCCTGCTCAGCGGGGAGTCTGCTTCTCCCTCTGCCCTTTCTCTCTCTCTCAATCTCTCTCTCAAATAAATAAATAAAATTAAAAAAAAAAAGAAGTATTAGAATTATCTGAGAAAGAAGGAATGTGTTCTCTATATCCCTAGAGGGAAGACTGAAGGCCAATAATTGGCAGTTGTAGAAAAGTAGGCATTAGCTCAACATAAGGAAGAATTTAACAGCTAGATTTCATTAGGATTCCTCCAGGAAGAATATTATCATGGGCTTCTAGAGTTTAATAGCAGCACTAAGGGAGTCCAGTTGAAGGGAAAAGCTCAATGTGAGGCTCTTTCAGAAAGGAAATGGTGGGTCAAATTTGCCTCCCTGGGTTGGTTACTGCAAGATATTCTAGAGAGAGGATCCCTTCTGAAATTTGGGAGTGGGGGGCAGGAACTTGAGGTTGTCTATTTCTTAACAGAGTAGTGGGTAATAAATCAGTTTGCAAAGGAAGTCATCAGAGCTGAGATTGGTCTATTTAAAACTGTGACATTATAAACTAATTATAAGGCAAGTTTTTGAAAAGTATTCCTCAAGTACTTGGCAGAATTTACCTATTTGCCCCATATTTGGAGTTTTACCAATAGTTCATAAAGAGAAATCACTGTACTACATGGATATGAGTACATTTCCGCAAACACACACCTGCTATTGAGATATTTCCTTGAGGGTACTTAGCCGTTAATTCTAAAATCGATATCTAAATTGCTGTGCTATTGGAGGAAGTAGTATCAGTTCATCTGGTGATGGCAAATAGAGCAGAGTACAGTTCACCGGGGAAACCAGTTCATCTCTTTAGAGCCTGCTACAACCATTAATGATACTGAAATCTGACACTAACCACTGCTGGTGAGGAAGAAAATGAGCTACAAGAACATGTAGCATAGCCAAATCAATTCAGGTGAGGCCAGGATTTCCCCACAAGTCACTTGGATTAATCTCATTGTTGCTGAGTCCAGAAAACACAACTAACCAGGCTTCTCTTTTTTTCTAGCACCGTCAGACCTTCTGGGGCAGTGCTAGGCAATTAATAGAATGTGAACCATATATACAATTTTAATTATTTTCATAGCCACATTAAAAAAAACTAAAAGAAACAGGTGAAACCAATTTTGACAAGATATTTTCTTTCACCCAGTGTATCCAAAATATTATCATTTCAACACATTATTAATATAAAAAATTCAAATAAGATATTTTATTTTTTTCCCCAAGCCTTAGAAATCTTGGATGTATTTTACTTACAGTACATCTTATTTTGGACTAACTTCATTTCAAGTGCTCAGTAGCCACATGCGGTTAGTGGATACTGTACTAGACAGTGCAGAGTAAGAGTACTGGGTTCCAAATTTTTTTTTTTTTTTTTTTAAAGATTTTATTCATTTGAGAGAGATAATGAGAGAAAGCATCAGTTGGGGAAGGTCAGAGGGAGAAGCAGACTCCCTGCTGAGCAGGAAGCCCGACGCAGGACTCGATCCTGAGACTCCAGAATCATGACCTGAGCCGAAGGCAGTCGCTTAACCAACTGAGCCACCCAGGCGCCCTCCAAACTTGTTTTATGGTATATGCCTATTAGGAAAAATATGAACAAATGAATTGTGTTATAAATTTGATACATACATTCTAAAACACAAATCAAATGAGATACAAATAAAAATACAAGGATGTGTTTTATGAATTTATAATAAAATCCATGTATACAATTTCTAAAGAAATAAACATGCCTCTGTTAGGATTCCCGTTCACTTTTTTCCTAGTAGGCATATCTTTAAAATTTTTATTGAGTGGTAATTCCAAAATTCTATCTTATTAACATAACTAGTATTACTAAATATGATGTGACAAAATAAGCCTCATTAAATTTGAAAATCTTGATTTGACATTTGTAAGATTTGTAACTTAGCAATTCAAAGGTCTATTCCTAGTGCATTTTATTTTGGCACTTGGTTTTAATGGCTGTCAAAGCTGAAAAACATGGTATCTCCCAAAGATAAATAGATCTTAATTGAAGAAGCACATTATTTGCTGCACTTGAAATCATACTCCTTTTTCAGTCCCATCCACCCATTATGAAAAAGTCTTCTCAATAATTTAACATGTAAATTTCTACTTCCCTGATGCCATGTCATGGTATTTATTATTGAAACCTAATCTAGCAAATAGCATGCATCCAGACATGCCAGAAACATTTGTACTTTTATCTTAGCTCTAGAACAAAAGCCCTATCATGAATCATCTGTTCTAGACATTGTTTCTTATAGCCTTCAGCAATCTATTCTGCGTATATCCAGAAGTGTTTTACTACTGTGGCATGATGAAAATATACATACTTGGTCTTTGTCCCCAGTTCCTGGTACAGATTTCCTAAAACCATTGGAATTTTCTGAGTGATAGGAATATATTTTGTTACTCATAGTAATTGCATTTCTGATTATACCTGAGTTTAAGCTAATGAAGTGAACAAGGGCAGTCCCCCTAGGTAGCTTCACGAGGGAGGTGGTTACCAGAAACCCCAAATGTTTAATGAGAGGATTGAAACTTTCAGCCCCACCTCTCAAACTCTGGAAAGAGAAGAGTGGGCCAGAGATTCAGTTCAAGCACCAGTGGCCAATGACTTAACCTATCATGTGTGTGTCATGAAACTTATTCAGCAAAAATTCTTAGACAGTGAGGTTCAGGGATCTTCTGGATTGGTAAACACCAAAGGCATGCTAGGAGAAAGCATGCCCTGAGAAGGCTTGGAAGCTCTATGCCTCCCTCACTCTTATCTCTTCAAATTGGCTGATGCTGAGCTATACCCTCCTGCCTCATACCTTGTTCTGTGCATCTCTTCCATGTGGCTGTTTCCGAGTTGTATCATTCATAATAAAATGGTAAATGTAAATGAAGCATTTTCATGAGTTCTGTGAATCATTTTATTGAATTATCGAACCTGAGGGGGAATCATAAGAACCCTAAAATTTGAGGTCAGCAAGACAGAAGGGCAGGTAGCATGGTCACCCTATCTGTGGCTGATGTCTGAAGCAGTCTTGTGAATTGAGCCTACAACCTGTGGGGTTTGTGCTACTTCTTGAGTAGTTAGTGTCTGAATTAAATTGAATTGTAGAACTACAATATACCTGTGTAACTTCCCGTAAATGAGTAAACATATTTCTCAGTATCTCTATCAACCAATACTGAGAGAGAGAGGTTGGCAAACTTGACATTCTTACTTAAGTGGAGTTTAGGGGAGTAGTCAAACTTGCTTATCCAGTGATGACAGTGTGCTGGGTATGAGGAAATATGAAGAGAAACTTCCATTCCTATTGGTAATGCTGTATGAGTTAGGTTCTTGAAAAACCTCCTCATTCATTTCAGAAATATATTATTAGGTGATTGATTGCTTTGTTCTTGGCTTTATGGTAGATGTTGACCATATAGTGATGAAAAATATGCTCCCTATTATCAGGGGGATTTCTTTCCCTTTATCATTCACATCAAGGAAACAAATGTGGGGCTGAACAGAGAAAGATTGAGATCCATTTTAGGAAGACAGTGGCCTTGAAAGTCTTCTTTGGGAAAGTTGCCTTTTTTTTTAAGATTTTATTTATTTGTATGGGGGGGGAGGAGGAGCAGAGGGAGAGGGACAAGCAGACTCCGTGCTGAGCACAGAGCCCTATGTGGGGCTCGATCCCAGAACCCTGAGGTCATGACACCAGCCAAAACGAAGAGTCCGATGCCTAAACAACTGAGGCACCCAGGTGCCCCTGGGAAAGAAGCATTTAAATTGAGACCTAATGATGTACTCTATACTGGCTAATTGAACATAATAATAAAAAATAAAATAAAATAATTATAATAAATAAATAAATTGAGACTTAAAACAAGGAAATGACTAAGCGATGCCTAGGTTCAGGGAACAGCATGGACAAAACCATATGGTTGGAATGAGCTTGGCATGTTTGAAGTACATCTACCAGGATGGCTATGGTGTACTAGGCAACAAGAGCATTTGGTAAGATGAGAGTGAAAAAATCAAGCAGGGAGTGCATTATTCAGGGACTTGCAGTTTATTTTATGTGCAAGGCTGATTTCCTTTTTAAAGGGGAGCCCTGTGTGTTATACGCAACTAACGAGTCATTGAACACTACAACAAAAACTTATAATGTACTATATGCTAGCTAACTGAACATAATAAAAAAAAGGGGGGTCTCTTTAGATGTTACATGGCGAAAAGGCTGGGAGAAGGGCATGAATGGATGAAGTCATCCAAGTGAGAACAGTGGCTTAGGCCAAGGTGGTGCCAATGGAGATTGTGACAGCGGACAGATGGGAGGGTATTTAGAGATGGAATTGACAGGACTTGCTGCTGAGTTGACCTGGGAAGTGAAGGAAAAGCAAGAATCAAAGATGACCATCAGGGTTCTTGCTTAAACAGCAGTGCAGATGGTGGTACCATCTACTGATGTGGGGATGACAGATCAAGGGTGCAAACAGACTGGGGGGTGGAAAAATCAAGAGTTCCATTTTGCTTATATTAATTGTGAGATGCCTATGAGACATACAGGTGGAGAAGAATAATAACGTCAAATGGAATATGTGGATGAAGGTTAGAAGAAAGGTTTGGACTAGAGATAGAAATTTGGAAGTTGCTAGCATAAACATGGGATTTAAATCTTTAGAAATTAATATAATACCCTCTGTCTACTGCAGGAGGCTAGGACTGAGCCCTGAGGACCACAAGGAATAGAGATCTCTTTGGTATGCAGGAACCAGCAGTCATACTGAGAATGAATAGCTTGTGATGTAAAAGGCAAGCCAGGGGACAATATCATCATGAAAGCTGAAAGGGGAGAGTATGCATGAAAGAAGAGACTGTTAGACCGGAGGCTGTTGCCGGTGCCACCAAACTGAGAACACTGCTTCGGCAAAATGGAAGTCACTGGAGACCTTGACAAGAGCAGTTTCAGTGGCGCAAAGGAGGAGAAACTGGATTGTTAATAAATAAGACTGAGGTGAAGGTTAGAAAGTGGGGTCAGCATGTGTAAATAACACGTTTGAAAAGTTTAATATAAAAGGGAACAGAGAAATGTGTCTGTGCTCAGGAGAATATGAGGGGTCAAGGGAAGGTTTTTGGTTTTGTTATTTGTTGGTTTTATGATGGGAGATGTCAGGGTATGTTTGTTTGCTGAGGAAAATGAGCCAGTAGGGAGGAAAGAGAGAGACTCGTGTAGGAAAAGGGGTGAAATATGCAGCATGAGGGGAGGGGCTGGCTTTGAGAGGAGGAGGAGGGACCGACCCCTATGGTGACTGGAGGGAAATAGGAGTGGATTCCAGATTGTAAGGGTAAGTCAGTTTGGTCCTTTGGTTGCTGAAAGATGAGGAAGTTTTTCCTAGTGACTTCTAACCTCTCAAAGCAACAGGAAGGTGCTCATCACCAGTGGAAGAAAAAAATGTGGGAACTATGAGAAGATGGGAGAAGGCGTGAAGTGGTATTCTCAGAAAATGGGAAATGCAATGTACTCAAGAAACTGTAGGATTACTGTTGTGCATTGAGCGCCTTGTGGGGATATGTATGAATTTAAGTGAAAATAGCTCCATTCATGGGGTTATCTGGTAACATTCATCTGCTCAGCTGATGTTCATCTGGGCTGATATTTTTCCAGCAGATGGAGAAGGGAATGATGGACATTGGAGCTAAGTGGATTTGTAAGGGAGTTGTTATAATGATAGATTACAGAATCAAGACTAAATAAGATGGCAAATGAAGCCAGGAGTACCTTTTGTGTGTGTGTGGAGGGGGGTGGGAATGGGGGCATTATGTTCTGTCCTGTAAATTTACTGCAATATAAAGGGACTGACCTTAATCAGTTGGTGAGCCAAAAATTTAAATAACAAGATGGTAGGTTGGCCTATCCAGTGCTGTGCACCTACCTGGTGTTTTTCTTTTCTCTGCAGTGGTTGGCTTGAAAATTTATTTAACTTATTTAATTCTATCGGTACTTGTTAACCTAATTGCTTGCCATTGGTTTTCCCCAGTTGCTTCAAGGTGAAGCCTTCATTTCTGTTATTTAAATAATGCCTCTGAAGTAAGACTCCTTTCTTTCCTTACAAGAGCATTTAATTCAAGATCATCTCAAAGTCAGTCATTTTCACCTTTTCCACTTCGTATTTAATGTGAAGAACCAACAGAGCCAGGTGGAGGAAGACAGATTGACCGCACTGCTCTTAAACAACCTTGGTATTAGCCAGGCTATCTTATACCTCAGTAACCCATTTATAGTCTCTGTCAGCAAATAAAGTGCTTGAGGCATTCCAATGAAAACACACACCTGTGACTCACGTCTGAATGAAACCCTTCAGTGCCATATGGTTTGCTTCTCAGCATAAATCATGTCTAACTCCTTGTATGCTTTGAAGGTCATCAAGTTTAGACTTTGGTTGTTCTGCAAAGGCAGGTGAAAATATAAATGGCTTGGTGATCAATTATTTTTAAAAACTTCTGTTTTCACAATCTCTAAGACCTGAGCTTTGACTTCATTTAAAAAATGAGAAGAAAAGTATAAATATCATTTTGAGTCTGGTCCTATTCAATCACATGCAGTCAAAAGATCCACTCTTGCACAATGCTGCCGGTATTGCTTTAAAGTCATCCACAAATATCCACATTGACCATGGCCTTCATTCTGACCTGACCTAGCATGTGCTTTGTTCCTTAAATATCCTTACCTTTCATTTCTCTCTTTTGCATGGCATCTGGCATATTTACCTGGCCTCATCTTTTTGCTTTTTTCTTCAGCCTCAATCAGACTCTCGCTCTGGCCATGTTACGTTTGGGACATCCTGACTAAAAGCATCCTCTTCTGGTTGAAGTGGCCTCTGGAAGCTTAGATATTGATGTGGAACCTTCAGAAACAGACCATCTGTGCCTAGTCAATACTTTCAGTCACCTGCTGGAACGACAGGTAGCAAGTCTTGTATGTCTGACAGGAGCCAGTCCTCTATGTACAGGCCCATCTGTCCTAAAGAAGCCCCAAGAATAGTACTTGCCACACTGAAACATTTCAACAAATAGTTAAATACGTGATAATAGGTAATACAGAAACACCATTTCCTGGGGCGCCTGGGTGGCTCAGTTGGTTAAGTGTCTGCCTTTGGTTCGCGTCCTGATCTCAGGATCCTGGGATCAAGCCCCACATCAGGCTTCCTGCTCAGTGGAGAATCCGCTTCTCCCTCTGCCTCTAACCCTGCTTGTGCGCATTCTCTCTCAAATAAATAAATAAATAAATAAATAAATAAATAAATAAAACCTTTTAAAAAAAACCCATTTACTATGTCACAATATTTCCTATATCTAGTATTATTGGGTGATTTATATATTTAACATTCAAAATAACCCCATGAGAGAGGTATTATTATACCTTCCTGCTTATGTTAATACAGTATAGGAGGTTTGACTCAGCCTTCCCCTGCACCCCATTTTTGTTGAACGAGGAGACTGATTTTTCAGATGGTTCTGAGACTGATGACTCTAACCATAGTATCTACTATAGCACTCCCATTCCTAGCCCTAAGCAGTAGAGCAAGTGCTAGACTCCGAAGTCGCATCAGGTATCTGGGAACCTGAGACCCAATATAGATAGCTAAAATGCATACAGCATTTTCTGTAAGCCAGGGCCTGTGCAGGCGCTTTTCATGCATGGTCTCATGAAATCCTCACTGCCTCTTCTTGGTATTGTCCTTCCAATTTTTGAATGAGTCATGTAAGGCTGTAAGAGGTAAATGACTGATCCAAAAGTTACCCAGTTAGTAAGCAGTAGAGTTTAGACTCAGACTCAGGCCTGTCTGGCTCTGAAGCCAGTGCTCTTAACCACTGTACTTTCCAAAGGAGTGAAACTTTATATTGCAAAGTCACGTATCAAGACACCTTCATGTTGAACTTTTACAAAAGCTTAGTTGATCATATATTTACCTAGGATACTGCCTTAACAGTTCTTATTGTTTGGTCAAAGTTGAGGAGTTGATTTAGACATTGCCTCGACAGTTAATAATTCCCTTTCCTCTCCCAAATGTTGTCAATTCTGAGAAAAAGGAATGGAGTTTTTCACACACACAAGGGAAACCTTCTCTGAGGTGGAAATGGGGCCATTGTTTGATGCTACTCATTGATTGGTGTGAACTTTCCTTCCAGTCTTAATGTGAGTTATGGCTGGGAACTGAGATGTCTGCAACATACTCTGAAACTTTTTTGGTAAGAGAAAAGCAAACCTGTCAACTGAAGTTCTGAGTCTCGGATATAAGGGCTTCCTCTAGAGTGAATGGGCTGCCTGACTGTTCCATCTCAATGGATCAGGCTCTTTTGCCTCGTTTTCATGACCATCAGAACTTACCTCTTTCCAGTCTGTCCAACTCTAGTCCAAGTCCAAAAAGTCCAAATTTTTGGTGATCCAGCAGGCCAGTCCACACGTCTCTGCCTCTACTCGTGTTGTTGCCTTCTTGTCTCCCTCCCACCCACCTCCACAAACCTGCCTGGCTCTAGCTCCAACCATGATCTCACCTACCCCATAAAACTGTAACCTGATTTGTGTACTGACTAGGGGCAATAAACTTTGGGATGCAGATGATCTGAGTTCAAATTTCAGAGACTCCACGTACTATGTGCCATTGAGTACACTGTTTAATTTTCGAGCATCATTTTCTTTATCTAAACTATAGTGAATAATCAGACCTACCTAAGGAGTTATAAGAATGAAATGAAATACTGCATGTAGAACACTTAGCTCAGGGCCTGGGGATTAGCAAGTGATTTTTTAAAAGATTTTATTTATTTATATATTTATTTGATAGAGAGAGCACAAGCAGGGGGAGCAGCAGACAGAGGAAGAGGGAGAAGCGGACTCCCAGCTGAGCAGGGAGCCTGACGTGGGGCTCGATCCCCGGACCCTGGGATCATGACCTGAGCTGAAGGTAGATGCTTAACCAACTGAGCCACCCAGGCGCCCTAGCAAGTGATTTTTAAATGTTACTTACATTTATGCTCTCCTCTAGCCTTTATTCTAAGCTGTACTGTCAAAGAAAAGTGAAAGATTTGTAATATTCATTTGGGTGTGTGCTGATAAGATGGGAATGGTTTTAGGAGACAGTCTATGATGACTTGTGTCCAAGAGGGCCATCAGCTAGCCCTTCATTCCTATACTCACCTGCTATTCCACCAACTAAAGGTGAAATTCATTCCTCCCCCAATTCTTTGAACCTAATTAGCTTTAGGGACATTTGGCCAACAAAAGGAAGTAGAAATGACGTTCTGGAGCTAACAAGAAGAGGTTCTTTGAAGTCTTGCAGCTTCTTCCCAGGTCTCTTGGAACACCTGTTTTTGGAACCATCACTCCAGGAAGAGTGAATACCATGTAAGAGTCCATGTAAGAAATGGTAAGAAAACCACTGTGTTGTGTGAGTCCCTAGTCATATGGAGAGGCTCAGGACACTAAGAAGACACAAGGAGACTTATGAAGGGAGGCAGAGACAACAAGGAGCAGGAAGACTCCAGTCATATTGATGAAGACACCATCTTGGAAGTGGCTCCACCAGATCAAGCTACCCTAACTGAGACTCTGTAAGACAGGAAACCATCAAACACTAAGAAAAAAAACATAAGGGAAAAGCTCATTGACACTGGTCTTAGCAATGATTTTTTGGATATGATATCAAAAGCACAGACAATAAAAGCAAAAATAGGCAAGTGAGACTACATCAAAGTAAAGATTTTCTGCACACCTCTCTGAATGGCTTTTAGCAAAAAGACAAGGGGCAAATGTTGGGGGTGGTGTGGAGAAAACCACTGTACACTGTCGGTGGAAATGTAAATTGGTATAGTCATGATGGGAAACGGTATGGAAGTTCCTTAAAAATAGAACTTTCATATGACCCAGCAATACCATTTCTGGGTATATATCCAAAGGCTACAAAATGAGTATCTTCAAGAGAAATCTGCACTCCTATGTTCATTGCAGCTTTATTCATAATAACCAAGATACAGAAACAACCTAAGTGTCCATCAATCGATGAATGGATAAAGAAAACCACACACACACACACACACACACACACACACACACAGGAATATTATTCAGTCATAAAAAAGAAGGAAATCTTGCAATTTGTGACAACATGAATGGAATTGAAAGTCATTATGCTCAGTGAAATAAGCCATACACAGAAAGACAAATAGTATATGATGCCATTTATATGTGGAATCTAAAAATGTCAGAGGAGGGGCACCTTGGTGGCTCAGTCACTTAAGCATCTGACTCTTGATTTTGACTCAGGTCATAATCTCAGGACTGTGGGAACGAGCCTTACATCAGGCTCCATGCTCAGCAGGGAGTCTGCTTGAGATTCTCTCTCTCCCTCTCTCTCTCTCTGCCCCTCCTTTCACCCTGCCCCCACACACACACATTCTCTCTCTAAAATAATAAATAAATAAATAATTTAAAAAGTGAAAAATTAAAAAGTTAGAGGAAGGAGAGAGTAGATTGGTTGCTAGGGGTTAGGGGAAATAGGGGGACATTGGTCAAAGGGTACAAACTTTTAGTTATAAGATGAATAAAGTGTGGCATCTAATGTATAGCATAGTGACTCTGGTTAGTAATAGTCTGTTGTATATCTGAAAGTGGTCAAAAAAATAGACCTGGAGTAATTTTTACCACACACACATGCACACACACATAACTATATGAGGTGATAGATGTGTTAGCTTGATGGTGGTAATCATTTACAGTGTATACATATCAAATCATGTTATACATTTTAAATATATACAGTTTCTATTTGTTAATTATACCTCATTCAAATTGGAAAAAACATATTTAGACAATTTAATTTTTTTAATATTAAAGAAGAAACAAACCACTCAACCAAACTCTTCCAAAATTCCCGATCCACAAAGTTATTAGCAAAATAAAATGGTTGTTTGAAGCCACTGTGGGGGAAGTTTTTATGCAGCAATAGGTAATTGAGCCCCGTCTTAGCTTTTGGATGTTGATATTGTGGAGGCAGTGTTGCCGGGACCTCTCCCGTGGTGTCTGGCATGGGAAACAAAACAGGCGTAGGTACCCACTTGTGACAGTCTAGCTTTTCTCCTGTTCTTAGGACCGGCCTGGGAGCTATCTCTTTGTTACGTAAATAGATTTTAATATACTGGGTGTTAGAATGTAAAACAGTTAAGAACAAGGCTGTAGTGTCCTAAAAATGTAGCTTTACAATTTAGTTTGGCCACTTATTAGCTGTGTGACCTTGAGCAAACTGCCTCCATTTCAGAGCTTCTATTCCCTTGTTTGTAAAATGGTATATTACTCACCTCTCAGGGTTTTGTAAAATGTAAATGAGCCAGAAAAGGTATAAATAAAGAGTAGGTCTTCTTCTGTCTATAGGCCAGGGTCCATGCAAGAGCTCTTCACCTGCAGACTCCATGACTTAGAAGTCTGGAAATACATCAGTGAGACCTCCTGAAAGTCTATTCAGAATTGTGTCTGAGCTTCCATGAGTGTGCATGGCTCTGCAAAGTGGCTCACAGTCTCCTTCAGCCTCATAAAGAAATTCATAGTGCCCTGAACGTTAAAAACCAGTGGAGCAATTAGAGGTGTCCAGGTGACTCTGGGATCTCTTTGAACTCAGAGCCACCATGAAACCCAGACAACCCCTGCTCATGAAACTGGCTAGCTCTGAAGAAAGAGGAAGTATTTGAATATTGATTGAAATTCAAATTGTATGTTCTTCATGCTCACATGTGGATTCTAAACATTTCAGAAAAGCCATATGTCAGTCCAATGGAGAATGTATCTATCTTTCTTCCAAAACACTACATTTCTCAGCAGCTAAGAAGTGTTGTCACCAATATTTTATTACTTCTCCCACTGTTTAAAAGGAAACCATTATGGGCGCCTGGGTGGCTCAGTGGGTTAAGCGACTGCCTTCAGCTCAGGTCATGATCCTGGAGTCCCGGGATTGAGTCCCACGTCGGACTCCCTGCTCGGCAGGGAATCTGCTTCTCCCTCTGACCCTCCCCTCTCTCATGCTCTCTTTCTCTCTCAAATAAATAAATAAAAATCTTAAAAAAATAAAAATAAATAAAAGGAAACCATTATGAGAAAGAGAAGTGCGGGGGGGCATAAAAAGTAGTGGTAGAGTCTAAAATCAAGGCATCTATTTCCCTTAAGAAAATGTCTTGCTGACATAAAAAAAATCTTAAAAATAACATTTAGAGTTTCTTTTGCTGATACTGTTTATCTCCTTACCTTCATTCTTTGACTAAGAGGGAATGCTTTAGAGTTGTTCTTGCTTTTGTCTTACTTTTATGTAAGAGAGCAGATGTGAGGATGATCTGACTGTGACGTCTGGCACCGCACTGACTGCCAGAGCTGATTCAGCTGATCTGGCTGGCTGGACCATTCCTCCCTCACCACTCCCTGGCCATCCCTTCCCAAGCACGGCACTCACCCTTGGTGGACGAGGATGACCTCCTACAATAGAGGAGGCCCATTCTTTGGTTAAGGGTCTATGTGTAGCTCTGCTTCCCTGCTAGTACCGCCAAACAAGCTCTCAAGGTCCACTTGTAGAAGAACGTAGGATAATCTAGCTTCTGAGACTCTAGACACATCCAAATGAGATACGGCATGTGGCAGTCTGCCTTTCTTAAAAAAATAATAATAGAATAGAATAGCATAGAATAGCATAGAATAGGAGTCATTTTATAAAATTAAGGGATTATGAGATTGTTCCAAAGAGCTCAATTGGCTTTGGAGTTTTAGAATCGAATTATTCTACATAGATGCTAATACAGTACAGTTATATCTAAGGATGGTGGAGAGGGTCTTTTCTAGGTTTATATGTTACAAGAAAGAATGATGTCATTACAACTGGCAGTAGTTTTTCCAGATGCCCAAAGAGAAGCATTCTTATAACCATGTTTTAGTCTCTCCACCACCATTACTTATGAAGCAGACTCTCAGGATAGAGTTAATATTTATTGAGTGTTTATTATGTGCCAACCCTCTACTAAGCCTTTTACACATGTTAGGTCACTGTTTCGTCAATGAGAAAAGTCAAGTTCAAAGATATTTGGTAACCTAGATGGTAAGGGGCAGGGTGGGTGTTTGAACTCAGATCTAATTGACTCCAGAGTCATTGCTCTCAACCTCCATGGGGATATACAAAAGAAAGAGGCCCCTCTTTTAAAAAGGCAGACTCATGGAAGGAACAGTATGCAAACATAAATTCATACAGTGCTCACAGTGTATGTGAGCACTCAAGAGACAGGAAATGGGCTGATTAGTACCAGATGGGGCTCATAAGAGACAGTATCACATGTAATCCTGCAGGGGTTGGATGCCAGAGTTTCTGCCTGAATGCACACCCTCACTTCTTACTGCTTTGCCCTGCACTGAGTCTCCTTTGGGAAGCATTTGCCCAGAGCAGTTTTCAGGTAGGGATGATGTTCGTGTTTTTCTTCTGCTCAGGCAAAACAGGAAGCGATGGCTCCTTGTATTCTCACGAATTTCCTATGATCTCCAGATGGGCCTATCTGATAGACAACCATTCTTTTTTTTTTTTAATTTTATTTTATTATGTTAGTCACCATACAATACATCATTCGTTTTTGATGTAGTGATCCACGATTCATTGTTTTCATATAACACCCAGTGCTCCATGCAGTACGTGCCCTCCTTAATACCCATCACCGTGCTGACCCATCCCCCCAGCCCACTCTCCTCTAAAACCCTCAGTTTGTTTCTCAGAGTCCATAGTCTCTCATGATTCATCTCTCCCTCCGATTCCCCCCTTCATTTTTCCCTTCCTTCTCCTAATGTCCTCCCTGCTGTTCTTTATGTTCCACAAATAAGTGAAACCATATGGTAATTGACCTTCTCTGCTTGACTTATTTCACTTAGCGTAATCTCCTCCAGTCCCATCCATGTTGATGTAAAAGTTGGGTATTCATCCATTTGGATGGCTGAGTAATATTCCATTGACAGACAGCCGTTCTTAAGATGAACTGGGAAATATCAGGTTGCAAGAATCCTATTATGACAACCTATAACAACCTTTCACTTCAGCAGTCTAAAAAGAAAGGCATCTAATGACTACAGTCATAATGATGACCGCCATTTGTTGACCTAGACACCAAGCTGTTTTACGCACCTCACATGCATCTGCTTGGGGAATCTGCACAATTGCAGGAGGTGGCTACTGGTATCCTCATTTGACAGATGAGGACACGGAAGCCCAGAAAGTTAAGTGGCTGCTAACCCAAGGTCACAGGCTAGAAAGTGGCAGAGTGGAGATAAGAAGCCAACTCACTTTAATTGTAGAGCCATGGGCTTGAGCACAGGCTGCCTTATAATGCCTAGTTGGTAAGTGTTGTAGAACTAGTAATTTCTCTTTCCTCGTGAAATTACAAGGCAGAGTGACCACTTTGGAAAATGGAAGCATAGGACCACACAGGCCTGTTTACCACTAAATTTCACTGGTTCCCTTTTTTAGCATTGTCCCAAATATATAGACAACTAAGTCCCTAAAATATGCATTGTTTTCTCATGGAAGATGATGTGTGAAGGAATTATTTAGTGGAATTGGGGAAGTCCTAGGTATTAACGTGGGCCAGTAGGTCTTGGTTTTACATGTTTATAACATAAAGGGCTGTCACTGATGCTAAAGCAACAGTCTGACACCAGCGTTCTATGTCATCCCTCGAAGAAAAAAGGAAGGACAGGAGAAGTGAAGGTCTCCCCACCTTCACCTCTGCTCCCATCCCTTACGTGTCTTCCCAGTGGCATTCCTCCAGGACATTTTCAAAAGGAATCTCAGCCCAGACTCTTGGTATATTCCATCTATCAGCCTCTCACTGAAGAAGTATTTCTGTGCCTAGCACAAGGCCAGGCACTTTGGGGACACATGAAAAAGTATTTACATGCTTTTCATGAATTGTCCACTTAATAGAATTCAGTCCTCATATCAGCCTTTGGAGTAGTTACCATTGTGCAACCCCTTTTACAGAGGAGGAAACTGAGGCAGAGAGAAGCGAAATAGTAAGTTCAGGGTGACAACCTAGTAAGTGACAGACCTGAGAATAGAAACCAAATCTGTGTGCCTTCATCACTCCTACCAGCTACATCTGTGGCTTACCATGTGTTCTTCACATACCTGAATGTATTTAGGTATCACTGCTCCATAAGAATGTGACTCCACGGTAAGGACAATGAGACTCAGGTCACCCAGTCACAGTGTCCTCACCCCAAGTGGTTCTCACATAAAAGCCCTTCTCATCCCAAATGCTCCCTGTCTTGGCCATTAGGGTATCTCTGAGCTCTGTGCAAATTGTGCCCTTTGCTATCCCCAACCAAGCTAGGGCGTGCTTTCTCCAGAGGAGGTGGAGGGTGGTCAGTCTGCGTGGTGGCTCTTCACTGAGGAACAGTTGAACAGGTTCACGTTATAATTTGACTTTGAATCTGAGGATGAGAAACATGTTCGTTCATTCCTACTGAAAGTCTAAGAAGTACCAAACTGAGGGGCTTCCCCTCAGTTTTTGACATGGCAAAAATATCTATACTGTTCAAGACTCCAAGTAAACGACTGAAGGCAAACATATTTACTTGAGTTTTTCAACACAGAATCAAAGAAGCATTTGGAAAACTCTAGGGTTGGTAGCATATCATCAATCTTAACCTCTTTGAGACAAAACTCATAGCATTTTATTAGATGCTCCCAGTCAGGAACCATGCCTGGTTTCCATCATGTACAGGATCCAAGATAGTGCTTATAACCAAACACTATTTATTATCATCACTCTTTTGTGTTTCTATCAACATCAATATAATTATGTTCATTCTTCAGGGCTAGGCCTCCAACATCAACCAGAGCTGACTTCAAGGAGATTTGACAAATGTTATAAAGATACTCTTCAGTAGAGCTCAGTGAAAGCAATTTCTGGGACTTAATGAAAGGACCAGAAGTTCCCACTTAACACTTTTGACAGTAAGAACTGAATAATGTGCCACAAAGAGACATTTCATAAAGGCTAATGCAAAGTGTTGCACTGGATGCCCTCTAAAATTTCTTCCGACTCCTAGAACCTCTGGTTTGTTTCCCATTTCACCTAAAATGTGTCTTCTATTTGGCGTTCCCTACACTGACAATGCTTTGTCAAAATGCCTCATGAATTAACCACACTTGAGATCTCAGCTTTAAAAATTGAATTTAAATGAGCCATTTGCTTATAGCAAATACTGTCATTTTACATAATTGGGGTTAATGGGAAATGATGACTTGGTGTGACATCGTTATTAGCACAACAGAGTACTCTGGTTCCTAGACAACACATTATTTGAAAACTTGCCCAATACTCTTTTTTTATTGTTATGTTAATCACCATACATTACATCATTAGTTTTTGATGTAGTGTTCCATGATTCATTGTTTGTGCATAACACCCAGTGCTCCACGCAGAACGTGCCCTCTTTAATACCCATCACCAGGCTAACCCATCCCCCCAACCCCCTCCCCTCTAGAAACCTCAGTTGGTTTTTCGGAGTCCATCGTCTCTCACGGTTTGTCTCCCACTCCATGTTACTCCCCTTCATTCTTCCCCTCCTGCTATCTTCTTCTTTTTTTTTCTTAACATACATTGCATTATTTGTTTCAGAAGTACCGATCTGTGATTCAACAGTCTTGCACAATTCACAGCGCTCACCATAGCACATACTCTCCCAATGTCTGTCACCCAGCCAC
The DNA here is from genome assembly GCF_003265705.2 of Callorhinus ursinus. NCBI lineage: Eukaryota > Metazoa > Chordata > Mammalia > Carnivora > Otariidae > Callorhinus > Callorhinus ursinus. The sequence continues at coordinate 24,746,867 of NW_027397085.1, forward strand.
CCCATCCCTCCCACCCCCCACCATTCCAGCAACCCTCAGTTTGTTTCCTGAGGTTAAGAATTCCTCATATCAGCGAGGTCATATGATACATGTCTTTCTCTGATTGACTTATTTCACTCAGCATAACACCCTCCAGTTCCATCCACGTCATTGCAAATGGCAAGATCTCATTCTTTTTGATGGCTGCATAATATTCCATTGTGTATATATACCACTTCTTCTTTATCCATTCATCTGTTGATGGACATCTTGGCTCCTTCCACAGTTTGGCTATTGTGGACATTGCTGCTATAAACATTGGGGTGCACATACCCCTTCAAATCCCTACCTTTGTATCTTTTTTTTTGAGAAACTGAATTTCCTTATTTCTTTCTTTATTTTTTTATTGTTATGTTAATGACCATACATTAAATCATTAGTTTTTGATGTAGTGTTCCTTGATTCATTGTTTGTGCATAACACCCAGTGCTCCACGCACAATGTGCCCTCTTTAATACCCATCACCAGGCTAACCCATCCCCCCACCCTCCTCCCCTCTAGAACCCTCAGTTTGTTTTTCAGACTCCATTGTCTCTCATGGTTCGTCTCCCCCTCTGACTTACTCCCCTTCATTCTTCCCCTCATGCTATCTTCTTCTTTTTCTTTTTTCTTAACATATGTTGCATTATTTGTTTCAGAAGTACAGGTCAGTGATTCAACAGTCTTGCACGCTTCACAGCGCTCACCATAGCACATACCCTACCCAATGTCTATCGCCCAGCCACTCCATCCCTCCCACCCCCCACCACTCCAGCAACACTCAGTTTGTTTGCTGAGATTAAGAATTCCTCATATCAGTGAGGTCATATGATACATGTCTTTCTCTCTGATTGACTTATTTCACTCAGCATAACACCCTCCAGTTCCATCCACGTCGTTGCAAATGGCAAGATCTCATTCATTTTGATGGCTGCATAATGTTCCATTGTGTATATATACCACTTCTTCTTTATCCATTCATCTGTCGATGGACATCTTGGCTCTTTCCACAGTTTGGCTATTGTGGACATTGCTGCTATAAACATTGGGGTGCACGTGCCCCTTCGGATCCCTACATTTGTATCTTTGGGGTAAATAACCAGTAGTGCAATTGCTGGATCATATGGTAGCTCTATTTTCAACTGTTTGAGGAACCTCCATACTGTTTTCCAGGGGGTTGCACCAGCTTGCATTCCCACCAACAGTGCAGGAGGGTTCCCCTTTCTCCGCATCCCCGCCAACATCTGTCGTTTCCTGACTTGTTAATTTTAGCCATTCTTACTGGTGTGAGGTGGTAGCTCATGGAGGCTTTGATTTGGATTTCCCCCTTGCCGAGCGATGTTGAGCACTTTTTCATGGGTCTGTTGGCCATTTGGATGTCTTCTTTGGAAAAATGTCTGTCCATGTCTTCTGCCTATTTCTTGATTGGATTATTTGTTCTTTGGGTGTTGAGTTTGATAAGTTCCTTATAGATTTTGGATACTAGCCCTTTATCTGATATGTCATTTGCAAATATCTTCTCCCATTCTGTCAGTTGTCTTTTGGTTTTGTGGACTGTTTCTTTTGCTGTGCAAAAGCTTTTTATCTTGGTGAAATCGCAATAGTTCATTTTTGCCCTTGCTTCCCTTGCCTTTGGCGATGTTTCTAGGAAGAAGTTGCTGCGGCTGAGATCGAAGAGGTTGCTGCCTGTGTTCTCCTTTAGGATTTGGATGGACTCCTGTCTCACGTTTAGGTCTTTCAACCATTTGGAGTCTGTTTTTGTGTGTGGTGTAAGGAAATGGTCCAGTTTCATTCTTCTACATGTGGCTGTCCAATTTTCCCAACACAATTTGTTGAAGAGACTGTCTTTTTGCCTTTGGATATTCTTTCCTGCTTTGTCAAAGATAAGTTGACCATAGAGTTGAGGGTCCATTTCCGGGCACTCTATTCTGTTCCACTGATCTATGTGTCTGTTTTTGTGCCAGTACCATACTGTCTTGATGATGACAGCTTTGTAATAGAGCTGGCAGTCTGGAATTGTGATGCCGCCAGCTTTGCTTTTCTTTTTCAACATTCCTCTGGCTATTTGGGGTCTCTTCTGGTTCCATACAAATTTTAGGATTATTTGTTCCATTTCTTTGAAAAAAGTGGATGGTATTTGGATGGGGATTGCATTAAATATGTAGATTGCTCTAGGTAGCATTGACATCTTCACAATGTTTGTTCTTCCAATCCACGAGCATGGAACATTTTTCCATGTCTTTGTGTCTTCCTCAATTTCTTTCATGAGTATTTTATAGTTTTCTGAGTACAGATCCTTTGCCTCTTTGGTTAAATTTATTCCTAGGTATCTTATGATTTGGGGTGCAATTGTAAAAGGGATCGACTCCTTAATTTGTCTCTCTTCTGGCTTGTTGTTGGTGTATAGCAATGCCACTGATTTCTGTGCATTGATTTTATATCCTGCCACTTTACTGAATTCCTGTATGAGTTCTAGCAGTTTTGGGCTGGAGTCTTTTGGGTTTTCTGCATAAAGTATCATATCATCTGCAAAGAGGGAGAGTTTGACTTCTTCTTTGCTGATTTGGATGCCTTTGATTTCTTTTTGTTGTCTGATTGCTGTGGCTAGAACTTCTAATACTATATTGAATAGCAGTGGTGATAGTGGACATCCCTGATGTGTTCCTGACCTTAGGGGGAAAGCTCTCAGCTTTTCCCCATTAAGAATGATATTCGCTGTAGGTTTTTCATAGATGGCTTTTATGATATTGAGGTATGTACCCTCTATCCCAATACTCTGAAGAGTTTTGATCAAGAAAGGTTGCTGTACTTTGTCAAATGCTTTTTCTGCATCTATTGAGAGGATCATATGATTCTTGTTCTTTCTTTTGTTAATGTATTGTATCACGATGATTGATTTGCCGATGTTGAACCAACCTTGTGGCCCAGGGATAAATCCCACTTGGTCATGGTGAATAATCCTTTTAATGTACTGTTGGATCCTATTGGCTAGTATTTTGGTGAGAGTTTTTGCATCCATGTTCATCAGAGATATTGTTCTGTAGTTCTCCTTTTTGATGGGATCTTTGTCTGGTTTTGGGATCAGGGTAATGGTGTCCTCATAAAATGAGTTTGGAAGTTTTCCTTCCATTTCTATTTTTTTGGAACACTTTCAGGAGAATAGGTATTAATTCTTCTTGAAATGTTTGGTAGAATTCCCCTGGGAAGCTATCTGGCCCTGGGCTTTTGTTTGTTGGGAGATTTTGGATGACTGCTTCAATTTCCTTAGTGGTTATAGGTCTGTTTAGGTTTTCTATTTCTTCCTGGTTCAATTTTGGTAGTTGATACATCTCTAGGAAAGCACCCATTTCTTCCAGGTTATCTAATTTGCTGGCATAGAGTTGCTCATAATATGTTCTTATAATTGTTTGTATTTCTTTGGTGTTGGTTGTGATCTCTCCTCTTTCATTCATGATTTTGTGGATTGGGTCATTTCTCTTTTCTTTTGGATAAGTCTGGCCAGGGGTTTATCAATCTTGTTAATTCTTTCAAAGAACCACCTCCTAGTTTCGTTGATCTGTTCTACTGTTTTTTTTGGTTTCTAATTCATTGATTTCTGCTCTGATCTTTATTATTTCTCTTCTCCTGCTGGGTTTAGGCTTTATTTGCTGTTTTTTCTCTAGCTCCTTTAGGTGTAGGTTTAGGTTGTGTATTTGAGACCTTTCTTGTTTCTTGAGAAAGGCTTGTATTGCTATATACTTTCCTCTCAGGACTGCCTTTGCTGTATCCCAAAGATTTTGAACAGTTGTGTTTTCATTTTCATTGGTTTCCATGAATTTTTTTAATTCTTCTTGAATTTCCTGGTTGACCCATTCATTCTTTAGCCTTTGGATGCTAAAGGCTAAGGATTCTCTTTAGCCTCCATGTATTTATGTTCTTTCCGACTTTCCTCTTGTGATTGAGTTCTAGTTTCAAAGCACTGTGGTCTGAAAATATGCAGGGAATAATCCCAATCTTTTCGTACCAGTTGAGACCTGATTTGTGACCTAGGATGTGATCTATTCTGGAAAATGTTCCATGGGCACTAGAGAAGAATGTGTATTCCATTGCTTTGGGATGGAATATTCTGAATATGTCTGTGAAGTCCTTTTGGTCCAGTGTTTCATTTAAAGTCTTTATTTCCTTGCTGATCTTTTGCTTTGATGATCTGTCCATTTCAGTCAGGGGGATGTAAAGTCCCCCACTATTATTGTATTGTTGTCAATGTGTTTCTTTTTTGTTATTAATTGCCTTATATAATTGGCTGCTCCCATGTAAGGGGCATAGATATTTCCAATTGTTAGATCTTCTTGTTGGATAGACCATTTTAGTAGGATATAGTGTCCTTCCTAATCTCTTATTACAGTCTTTGTTTTAAAATCTAATTCGTCTGATATAAGGATTGCCACCCCAGCTTTCTTTTGGTGTCCATTAGCATGGTAAATGGATTTCCACACCCTCACTTTCAAACTGGGGGTGTCTTTGGCTCTAAAATGAGTCTCTTGCAGACAGCATATCGATGGGTCTTGTTTTTTAATCCAATCTGATAGCCTGTGTCTTTTGATTGGGGCATTTAGCCCATTTACATTCAGGGTAACTATTGAAAGGTATGAATTTAGTGCCATTGTATTGCCTGTAAGGTGACTGTTACTGTATATTGTCTGTGTTCCTTTCTGATCTATGCTGCTTTTAGGCTCTCTCTTTGCTTAGAGGACCCCTTTCAATATTTCTTGGAGGGCTGGTTTCGTGTTTGCAAATTCCTTTAGTTTTTGTTTGTCCTGGAAGCTTTTTATCTCTCTTTCAATTTTCAATGACAGCCTAGCTGGATATAGTATTCTTGGCTGCATATTTTTCTCGTTTAGTGCTCTGAAGATATCATGCCAGTCCTTTCTGGCCTGCCAGGTCTCTGTGAATAGGTCTGTTGCCAGTCTAATGTTTCTACCATTATAGGTTACATATCTCTTCTCCTGAGCTGCTTTCAAGATTTTCTCTTTGTCTCTGAGATTCGTAAGTTTACTATTAGATGTCGGGGTGTTGACCTATTTTTTTTGATTTTGAGAGGGGTTCTCTGTGCCTCGTGGATTTTGATGCCTGTTTCCTTCCCCACATTAGGGAAGTTCTCTGCTATAATTTGCTCCAATATACCTTCTGCCCCTTTCTCTCTTTCTTCTCCTTCTGGGATCCCAATTATTCTAATGTTGTTTCGTCTTATCGTATCGCTTATCTCTCGAATTCTGCCCTCGTGATCCATTAGTTGTTTATCTCTCTTTTTCTCAGCCTCTTTATTTTCCATCATTTGGTCTTCTATATCTCTGATTCTCTCTTCTGCCTCATTTATCCTAGCAGTTAGTGCCCCCATTTTTGATTGCACCTCATTAATAGCCTTTTTGATTTCGATTTGGTTAGATTTTAATTCTTTTATTTCTCCAGGAGGGGTTTCTCTAACTTCCATGCTTTTTTCAAGCCCAGCTAGTATCTTTAAAATCATGATTCTGAACTCTAGGTCCGACATCATACTAATGTCCGTATTGAGTAGATCCCTGGCAGACGGTACTACCTTTTGTTCTTTTTGCTGAGGTGATTTTTACATGTTGTCATTTTGTCCAGAGGAGAATAGATGAATGAGAGAACAAAATGCTAACAGGTTAACAACGTCCCCAGCAAATATACTCTAAACAAACCAGAAAAGACCTGAAGCCAGGGGAAAAGAAAGAGAAAGAAAGAAAAAAGAAAGGGGAAAAAAAAGAAAAAGAAAAAGATAAAAACAAACAAAAACAGAACAAAACAAAAAAAACCAGAATATGATCAAATATGATCAGGCTAGTGCATAGATCAGTGCCACACACTAGATTTTGGGTGTATTTTGGTCTGTTAGAAGAAAGTGCCTCCTAAAATTTTAAAGAAAGAAAGACTTATATATGTACAAAATAAGGGTTGATACAATGAAGGGATGGAATATGAGTGTAAAGATGAAAATTATAAAAGATTTTATAAACGGAATTGATAAGATAAGAAGTTGTTTGAAAAAAGAAAGAAGATTTAAGAAAAAAAAAGAAAAAGAAAAGGAAGAGAATGCGATCAGGCAGGAGAATAGAACAAAGGCATACACTAGTGATTTAGGGTATATTTTGATCTGTTAGAAGAAACTGTATCTCAAAATTTTAAAGAGAACAACTTATATATACATATATGCCAAAAATAAGGGTATCTACTATGAAGGGATAGAATATGACTCTAAAAATGAAAAATGAAAAAAAATTTTTTTTCAAAAAGGGATTGATAAGATGTTGGTTGAAAAAGGGAAAAAGAAAAATAAAAAAAAAACAGTTAAAAAATTAACTTTGAAAAACTAATGAATCATGGTAAAAAAAAGCCATGAATTCTATGTGCAGTATTCCCCTAGCGCTGGAGTTCTCCCATTCTCCTTGATCGGTAAACTTGGTCTTGGCTTGCTGGCTGTTCTTGCTGATCTTCTGGAGGAGGGGCCTATTGCGGTGGTTCCCAAATGTCTTTGCCGGAGGCGGAATTGCCCCGCCCTTGTCGTCCAGGCTAAGCAATCTGCTCAGGTTTGCTCTCGGGAGCTTTTGTTCCCTGCAAGCTCTCCGTACAGCCTTGGAGGACGAGAGTGAAATGGTGGCTTCCCAATCTCTGCCTGGAGGAGCCAAGAACTTGGGGCCCCAAAAGCAGTCAATCCCTCCCGTCTCCCTAGTCTCCGGCCGCACTCCGTGCTCACCCGGCCTGTGACCGAGTGTTTCTATCTCTGGCACCCGACCCCATGTGGAGTCTCCAAACCCAGCAGATCCCTGCGGTGTGCTCCTGCGCCGCTCCTCCTGGGGGAGGGAGGGGAGTCTCCCCGGCTCTGCCGCTTGTTGGGTCCCTGCTGGAGGAGCAGTGGCCCGACTGGGCCGCGGATCACAGTTTATGGCAACCCCGAGCTGAGAGCCCGCGCCTCGGCTCCGTCTCTGCAGCCGGCTTCCCCGCTCCGATACCTGGGAGCTCTGCCGCACTCAGGCACCCCCGGTCTTTCTGTGACCCCAAGGGTTCTGAGACCACACTGTCCCACGAGTGTTCCACCCCTGCTTAGCCACTGCAGCGACGTCCCTCAGCGGAGCCGACTTCTAAAAGTTCCGATTTTGTGCTCCGCGGCTCTCTCACTTGCCAGAAGCGGCCGACGGAGGCCCCCTCCCCCGCCGTCTATCCTCCCGAATATCACCTCGGATTCACTTCTCCGCACATCCTACCTTCCAGAAAGTGGTCGCTTTTCTGTTCAGAGAGTTGTTGCTACTGTCTTCTTCGATCTCCTGTTGAGTTCGTAGGTGTTCAGAATGGTTTGATCCCTGTCCAGCTGAATTCCTGAGACCAGACGAAATCCAGGTCTCCTCCTCCTCTGCCATCTTACTCTGCCAATTGTCTTTCCCAATACTCTTGACTCCGGCAAAAACTTATCCCCTGCCCTAAGTAGATCCCACATGTTTCTCATTAATATTTCCTAAGTATTCTCTCTTAAGTCACATTTGTTTTCATCCTTTTGGTCTGGCAATTATAAGCTCCCATTTCTTCTGTAAGCTGGGCATTGGAGACCAATGAAAAAATATTTAAAAAGCAAAATAAAAGGAAATACTACCCATTTGAAATAATCAGGGCTCATGGGGGAAACATTTGCTTAGAAGGCATGGCCATGGTGTGTGTATGTCTTGTACCTCCAGTACCATTTTGTAAAACGTGCCTAGAGAGCAGGTGTTAAATTTCACTGGTCCTAGCCAGTATTTGCTGTATTAACCATTCCACATTGCATATTCATGGACAATTAACCAGAATCTTACAATGTCTGCCTATTATCTAGGAAGAAGGAAACAACCAAGAACAGTATTAGACCTGGAGTAAACATTCAGCAAAACTATCAATTGATTGCTTAATTGGATTGGAAACTGCTTTCATTCTTTCTGGAATTGAGGGTACGGGCTAGCACAACGGGCCAGCGAATGACTAAACATTACTAAAACTTATATGGGCTTTCATGGGGGCTCCCATACCTGCTAGAGATGAGCTTAGGCAAGACACTGTCTGGCTTAGTCAGTATTAAATTGTCAAACCCTTCAGTACAGGTTTGGATGCGTTACTGTTTCTCTGCGTGCGTGCGTATGTGTATGCATGTGTGTTATCACCACCAAGTCTTTAATTTTGTTATTTGGAATCCAGGACATCCAGAATGATTGTGAAGCACCAAGAATGAGAAAGGGGAAAGGCGCATACTAGTTTGAATTAGAGAATGTCTGCTTATTTCTAATTCTGAGTCTCTGCACATACTGCCCACCCCCTCGAGGCCCCTTTCATGCCCTTTCTGTGCCAGTCTGTATACATGAAAATTGCTAAGATCCATCTGAAAACCTTTTACCACTCAAGAGCTAACTTCTGCTGAGTGCTTACTGTGTGCCAGGCTTTACCTGTATTATTCCGTTTGATCTTCAGAATAGCCCTTGATGGATGTGCACCCACATCTGTATTATAGATGAGGACACGAGACATAAAGAGGTGGCAGAGTCCCATTTAAACCCATGACTAAGGTTCTGAAGCCTGTGCCCCTCGTTGCTACAGAGCTTTACAGGACCTGGCCCATCCCACTTGACCACACCTACACCTCATCCCTTTAATACAATGTTAAAAACCACAAACCACAGTTATGCATACATGACTTTGAAAATACCTTTTATTTATTTTGTGTTAGTAAATATTGGTTGCCCAGATAAATATTAAGGTCTTTCAGCATAGGAACTTGGCTTTCTGTCTTCTCTGTAATACAGTTAGATTGTGTGGTAGATGATAGAGCCACACAGCCCACATTCAAATCCTAGACCCACAACTCACTATTAGTATGGGCCTTGGGCACCTTCCTGTGCCATATTTTCCTTATCGGCAAAATGGATATAAAAAACAGACCTACCTTATAGGTGGGTATTTTCCTGGAGGATTAAATGCACTGATACATGTAAAGACTATAGAACGAGATACGATAAGCACATAATGGTCGTTAGCTACTCTTTTCCCCTTATCTAAACACAAATACAGTACACAACAGGTGCTCATTTGTTGTCTGCCAAATAATTGAGTGACCATAGAAGTAAATGATGGGTTTTATCCCAAGGTGTAGGATCATTTTTTATTTGGGTCAGCTTAGGCTGCCCCATCACATGCCAGCACCTGGCTCAGTGCCTGCCATATGGTGCTCAATAAGTAAGTGTTGAATAAATCATTTAATGAATCAACCAGCCAATCAGCCAGTTCTTTCACTGACCAGCCAATCACATCATTCAGCAGAGTTTGTTTTTAACAAAGACTTTATCCTTATATAGTAGCTCTTCAGGGCCTACTAGTTCACTTATTTTTCAGCATTGTAACCGTGCCCTGACTAATAGAAATTTCCTCACACTGAAGCAGATATTATCCGTCATCTATGGCCAATGGACAGTTGCCCTTCTTATACCCATGAATGAAAATAGGGAGTTGTGACCAATGCATTTTGAAAATTAAACATTAGCCAGCTGAAAATATGGCTGAGTGTGAGGGACGTTGAATATATAGTTTCTGTGTAAGTACTATTTAGTATTTAAAGTTAGGCTTTTTTTCTGGGGGCAATATAAAGAAGACAAATGTCTACAAAACTGGTGGTATTACTCTGTAGAACTTTATTAAGTATTAGTACTGTACTCCCAAGATTGCTGTGCTTGTCTGTAAAAACTTCCAAAACTACATGATTTATTTTCAAATTATGTAAAGCATAATATCCATGGTAGTGACAAACCTTACTGGATATGTTAATCCTGGATCTGATGAGATGGAGTGAATGTTTTCATTTGGTGCACAGGAACATTGTAGATAATTCAGTTTGCCATGTTTCTTGTGAGTTTACAGGATCAGAGGGGACACTCTACTGGAAAGATTTTTAGCACTGTAAACAGAATTAGATACATCTCAGAGGCAAGCATTCAGAAAAAGCAGTTTGTCTTATTAGTCTTTGCAAGAAATTGGTTTCAAAGACCATGGTTGCCTATGTGTAATGAGTTGACTTTGCTGAGAAACTTTATTTTCAACAGCTAACATAGTTTCTTCATTGTTTTGCTGTTAATTGGCTAAGGATGTAGTTTAACTGAGGTCAAAGTATTCAAGATGCAAGGTATAGTTAATGGAGGAAAATTAACTTCCTCTATGCATAACTCCATTTCTTCCCAGCCAAGGGGGATAACAAAGGCAGAAATCAGAAGTATTTACTTGCTGCCTGACTTGGTCAGAAGGAGGAGACCAAAGAACCTCTTTGGGCTGTTAGATGAGCATCACAGAGGCTGACGAACGTGTACACGAACACAATGGTGCAGGTATGGGAAGTTTGTATGATGAAGAATGAGAAAGGATTTTTGAATAAGGGGACCTCCGTAAGCTACCTGAGGTGAGAGTTGAAAATAATTTTCTCTAGATGGTTAGATCACTGAATACTTTTTCCCCCATTTTTCTTTGAGAGTTGAAGACATGGTAAGAGTCAAAGTCATTAATTACATTTACGGATTATGGTTGATAGGGGTGTGTGTGTGTGTGTGTGTGTGTGTATGTATCACTGGATCATTCCGCATACATGAGTGGGTAAAGAAACAGTAATCACATCCTGGAGCTAGAAGAGCTCTGAAGCCACCTGCACCCATTTCTCTTGGTCCCCTCAACAACCCTTCCAGAATTAGCTCTTTCCTCTTTCCTATTTCTGACATTACTTGGAAATCACAAACCAATTACTATAGCTATGAAAGTAACACAGACCTACTTTGTCAGTCTCTAGACAGGGTTTCTTTAAAAGTTTGCTTCTAAATCAAATGTATAACCTATATGAGTCAAGGTTTTCACAGTGCATTAGGTTTGGACATGTGGAATAAATTGGTTGGAATGTTCATTCCAATAATGCAGAGCAGGATCCTATCTTCAGCTCCTAGCAAAACGACTGGATTGTAGTTCAAAGGCTGTAAGTTCTGTCAAATGAATAAAAATTTTATGAATGAATGAATAAAATAATTTGGCTGTCAAGTAAAATTTTTAAATCTGATTTTTTTTGATGATTAAAAACAGTAGTTAGGGCTAACATTTGCTGAACAAATACTGTGTTCTGGGCTCTGTGCTAAGAGCTTTACCTGCATCATCTCCCAAGTGAGCCTGTTAAGCTCTTGGCCACCTGTGACCTGGAACTCCTTAGTAGTAAGGTCACAAATGCCATAGGACAGAAATAAGAGATACAGGGGTAAAGGGACTGAAGTAAGAGAGTTGGAGGATGGGCAAGAAGTAGCAAAGTAAACCCACCATAACTCACAGATAGCAATCTCTCGCCTCTCCTGAGAGACATCCATATTTACTCAGCTCTGTACTGGAAATTCCCAGTGGCTTGGCAGACCCATGAAGCAGAATCACTGATTCAGGTGTGTGATTCTGTCAGTCAGTCACTAAGGTTCATTTCTTTAACTCACTTGACCAAAGAATTTATTTAGTGTTTGCCCTATGCCAGACATGATGCTAGGATTCACTAGTAAACCAGAAGGACTTAGCTTCTGCCTCTATGCCTGTTGTGGCAGAATTTCTAATGTGTAAGGGAGATTCACTCAACAAAATAAAGTTTGTAAATTGTTCAGTAACTGTGAAGCCACCACAGTAATCAAGATAGTGTGGGACTGGTGCAGGGATAGGCACATAGATCAGTGGCACAGAATGGAGAGTCCGTAAATAGGTCCACAAAAATATGGCCAATTTATTTTTTTTTAATAAACTATTTGGGAATAATTTTAGATTTATAGAAAAGTTCCAAATATAATACAGAATTCCTTCTTCCAGTTTCCCTCCTGTAAACACCTTACATTTCCATGGTACATTTTGTAAAAATAAGAAATTAACGTTGGCACATCCTATTAACTGAATTCTAGACTTCATTAGATTTTATCTGTTTTTCCACTCATATCCTTTTTGAGTCCCAGAATACCGCATTACAATTGGCCAGTTCATTTTTGCCAAGGGTACAAAGGCAGTTAAATGGAAAAACATAGTCTGCTCAACAACAGTGGTTCAAATAAACCACTGGAGGTTTATATAAAAGAATAAAGCTCAACCTCAGCCTTACACTGTATATGAAACATTTAAAGTGGATCATAGATCCATCTACATAGATACAAATATAAAATGTAGAACTACAAAACTTTCAGGAGTAAACATTGGAGAAAACCTTCATGACATAGGGTTGGGCAAAGAGATCTTAGAAAAAACACCAGCAGCATTATCCATAAAAGAAAATATTTTTGGAGCTCATCAAAGTTAGAAAATTTTATTTGCAGAAGACACTGTTAAAAGAATTAAAAGATAAGACACAAACTGAGAGAAAATTGTTGCAAATAATATATTCAAAGAGAACTTAGTTCAGAATATGTAAAGAAATCTCAAAATTCAACAGTAAGAAAACCACCTATCCAATTAAAAAGCAAGGAGAAGACTTGATCACACACTGTAGGAAAGAGAATATAAAGTTGGCCAATAGGCACATGAAAAGATGTTGAACATTATTAGCTATTAGGAAAATGCAGATTAATGCCACTATGAAATGTCACTGCACACCTATTAGAATGCTAAGATGAGAGACACTGACATTACCAAGTGCTGGTGATGATATGGAACAACCTGGAACTTTTACTCCTTGCTGATGGTAATGCAAAATAAGATAGCCACTCTGAAAAACAGTTTGACATCTTATTACAAAGTTAAAAATACACCTATCATATGATCCAGCGATCCCAGTCCCGGGTATTTATAACGCAGCAGGGATTGGTGAACTGTGGCCACAAGACCAGGCCCTGCACACTGCTTACTTTTGTAAATAAAGTTTTATTGGAACACAGCCACACTACTTCTTTACATATTATCTGTGCCTGTTCTCACACTAGTTGCCACAGAGACTACATGGCCCACAAAGCTAAAATATTTACTATTTGGCCCTAGTACAGAAAAAGGTAACCATTTCCTCTTCTAAAGAAATGAAAATGTATGTCCACCAAAAAACTCATACACACCTGTTTTTATAGCAGCTCTATTCATAATCTCCAAAAACTTGAAACTACCCAAATGCCCTTCAACAGATAAATGGATAAACAGATTGTGGTATGTCCATACAATAGAAGTATTTAAAAGGAGCAACATTTAAAAGGAGCAAGCTAATTAACACAGGCAACAACTTAGAGACTCTCGAAGGCATTATGCTGAGTGAAATAAACTAGTTTCAAAAGGTGACTACAGTCTGATTCCAACTCTATGATATTTTTGAAGACAAAATTCTGGTAATGTAGCACAGCTCGGTGCTCACCTTGGATTATGAGTGGCAGGAGGATGTGATTACAAAAGGAAAGCATGTGGAAGTTTTGGGGGGTGATAGAATTATTCTGTGCCCTAATGGTAGTGATGGCTTCATAAATCAATGCCTGTGTCCAAATTCATAGAACTGTATACCAAAAATCAATTTCACTATTAATTTAAAAAATAAAAATTAAAATTAAATGTGAAGTTCCTATCCAAGGCTGCCCAACTAATTGGGAGTAGACTTGAGATTCCGACCCAGGCCTGTGTCACTCCATTACCTTTTAACCCAGTGCGCTCAGAAGGGCTGTCATGTGACTGGTGTCACATTCTGGACAATCTGTGGTGCTGTGTTGAAATGTGGATGACTCTTGTTCCCTTGGACTTGGGTACCTACTAAGGATTATACCTGGGGCTGAAGTCCCTTGTCTGTTCTCCAGGGTCATGAGATATCTCCCTCCCTCAAGCCATTCTTTAGTGGCTTTGGGCAGAGACCTGAGTACCCATACCCTTGGATCCCCAAACAGTGGCCATTATCACCATCAACACCATCATCACCCTAGCCCTCAGCATATCTTATATTTTTTAAATCCTCTATCGTTTTCAAACAGCTTTCATTTTATATGAACTTCACAACCACCCAGGTAGAGAGATGGGTCAGCCAGGAATTTTTTTATCCATATTCTATCACCAAGAAAATGGAGGCTTAGCCAGATGAAAGAATTTCCCTGAATTTCCCTGTCGCAAGGTAAACATGCGACAGAGGTAAATTTAGATGCTAAGAAGTTGGACTTCTCAGACACACTGCTTTTTCTACTACTTAGCCTCTTATACAGATCATTCTTGGCCTTTGCTGAAAACCTTTCTGGTTCAGATTGTTAAGCCGTATGACGAGGGCATTTGCAAAGCTGTTGTGTGAAACGTAGCTTGGAAAGAAACCTCTTTGATAAAAAGGTATTTTTCTGAGTGTTATCAGTCCCGCTGTCTGTTCTCTGAACTCTACTGGGGCCAGAGTTTGTGAGCTTTACCCTTCAACTGAAGTCACTTTAGAGCTCTGTTATCTGAAGCTGAACCCCATCTTATTTCCTAGATTCTCCCTTCAGCAAACATAAACAACAGCAAATAAAGTTTCTGTGACTCATCATTCTTGAAGAGGAAAATTAGGTCATCTGCATAAATGTCAGGCCTGATGTGTCTTTTGATAAAAACCTCTTTTCAAATTCTTACTTAGATACAGGAAGCATATTAGGCCATGCGATTATTAACCTTGACTTTTCATCATCGTCAGCCACCCCATCCCAAATGTGTCTTTGAAAGAGGTTTTCCGAAAACATTCAAATCTTGAATTAGAAAGTAGATCTTTCTCACATATTGAGCCACATTCGAATGAAATGTTAAAAAAAATTGGAGGCGAAAAGAAGTATCTGGCTGTTATCTAAACCAACATAAATGCTTTTTTACTCTGAAGAGGATGCAAGACCCCAGAGATGGAATCCTTGTTTAATCCCTAGCTAACTAGGTAGATGAGATGACAAATCTAGGAGAAGGTCCTTCATTCCCATATTTTTCCCTCTCAACTTACCTGCTCTCCATGGCGCATGCCACCAAGAAGGAAATCGAAGGGAAATGGTGCAGGGAGAGTAAATTGTATGCATTTGAGAAAGCAGGTCGGCTCTAAAGAGAGCTTGGCACAATCACGTGTTGTGTGCTTAGTGAGCTAGACTGTAATTCTGCTGGCTTTTTGCTGTCTTTGAAAGTGCTAAATGTTTGCAGCTTCCCCCCAGGCAGGTGATTCAGCACCTTCTACACCATGGGCCAGGTTGGACTGAAATTTCATTCTTGTGTAACCAGATTACTGGTGCTGAGTCAAAAGGAGACATGATGCCGTGTGTACATATTACAATAGGCCTGAGTAATTCTTTACCGAGATGTTTATTTTTTCACATGTGCACAATTTTCCTACTCAGCCTTCTTTCTGTGGTGGCTGTGTTTCTGAAAGATATTGGTTCATTATTTCTGACTCTTGTGACATTCATTCCTGTTACTCACCCTTAAGGACCTGTTTCCAGTCATTGCTGGAGGTGGAACCAGAGAAGAATAACACACACACAAAATGATTTCTGGTTTTAATTTTAATGGCAACTGCAGTCTCTTTCCCTATTCAATTATTTTTCTTGGAAATAATTCCTGAATGCCTAGTTTCAAGGATAAACCATCACCAGATAAACATATCAAGTTTGTATTAATGTAATGGGATGGCATTTAGTACTATCAAATCTTGTTACTGTGACTTACAATGATGAATAAGAGAAGGAATACAAATCCACTAACTATTGTAAATTACATGGAGGAAGATATGTGATTTTGTATAAATACACAAAATTGGGTCTGTGCATATATAAACACCCACACAGGGCATGCCATTGGGAAAATGAGATCTCTTACACGTGCTCATTCACTCAGTCAACCGACATAAGAGCCCAGTCTGATTAAGATGATTCCATGTGGTTGGATCCGGCAGGCAAGCAGCTGCAAGTTGTGGAAAGTTAGCCAATGCTGTAAGATATAAAGTACCATTCCTCCTCACAATAAGCACTTTCTGGAGCATCCATTATGCATGAGACATTCAGAATACAGCAGTGGGAAGGCAAGTGCTCTGCTCTCCTGGAAGTTATTGCTAATGCAGGGCATTCATTAAACAAAGAAAGAAGATAATTACAAATAATGATCACTGCTATGAAGGAAATTAGGAGAGAGACATGACCAAGAATAATGAGGGAAGAAGAATAGCGGGGAGAGAGGCGGCATTAGGTAGGGTGGTTACTGCAGGCTTAGGAGGTAACGTCCGGGCTAGATGGAGGAAGGGGAAGGGCCAGCCATGAGAGGAGTACAGGGGAGAGGGGTCCAGGCACAGAGACCAGCAAGGACAAAGGCGAAGGTCGCCTTGGAGGCCCCGACGAGGGATCAGGTTGTATGGAACATGGAGAACCGAGAGGGCACAGGTATGACATAAGACTGGAGTCCCACAGAGATACATAGACCTCGGTGAAAGGTTGGTTTATTGTAAATGCAGTGAGAAGGGTTTCAAGCAGGACTGACCTGTGATCTGACTGCCGCTCATGCCAGCTGAAGGGAGGAGAGAGAAAGAAGAAAGCCATTCGGGGAGAGCTGTTGTGGTGCAGGCCACAGACAGTGGATGGCGGTGTGTAGAACCAGACGACGTGGAGAACAGCAGGCAGATACACGATGTGGAAAACCAAAGGGTCTGCTTATGTATTGGATGGAAAGATGAGGGAAAGGGAAGAAATGAAGATGGCTCTTGAGTCTACTGTGGCCATTTAGATTAATTTCAGCTGAGGCAATGCTGAAGGCTTCCCCGAGGAAGTTACATAAGTTACGGTAAGGTGAGCCCTTGACTTTTTCCTTACAAGCAAAAGTGATCTTGCAGGTGGCCATCATATGGGACTTAAGAGGCCAAAGTCGTAGTTTAGCTGTGTGATCTTAGGCTACTAGCCAATGCTCCTCTGAGAGTCTCTGAACCATCTCAACTGAGCTCCAAGATCTTAGAACCCTTGAAGATACTGAGTTCTTCAATGGGGCAGATTATACCTCCTGATCACCATCCCCCGCGCGGAGGTGGGCGCGTGGCAATAAGAGGAAGGAGGGAGAACTGAACCATCGGTGCATTACACCCCTCACACTACTTGTAATCCCAGGGAATCTCCTGACTGGTGTCTCTTTCCATAGTTTATCTCTACCTTAATGTCAGCGTAGCACTGAGAAAAGTCCGAGGGAAGGGGCAGCCAAAGTCCCACCGCCAGAGGGCAGCATGGGGCTGTGCACACCCAGGTCAACCCCCCTGAGGGAGCATTGTAGAACTACTTGGTTTTAAGGAAAAGTAGCCCTAGGATCAGGAATCACTGCTGCTGAGGCAAACCAGGAAAGAAAATGTTCCTTGTAGCAATGGTACCAAGGAGAGCATGACAGTGTCACTGTTGCAAACGATGGCAAACTCTAAATGCAACTGCAGCTTCCACAGCCGCAACACCAGATAAAAAATGTTAATTTTTAGCTACCATGTATGGGGTGCTGTGTGCATGGCACTGATAACAGTTTTATTACATTATCTCATTTAAGCGGGACATCAGCCCTACAAACTATATGTTGGTCTTTTTTTAAGTAAGCTCTACACCCAGCAGGGCGCCCAACTCGGGGCTTGGTCTCATGACCAACCCTGAGATCAAGACCTGAGCAGAAATCAAGAGTGGGACGCTTAACCCACCAAGCCACCCGGGTGCCCCTATATTGGTTTTAGTCTTTATTTTGCAGACGAGAAAACTGAGTAAGATATGAAGGTCTCTGGGAGAGGCACTTCTGTGTGACTACAAAAGTCTGTTTAACTACAAACCTCCCCTCAAGGCTGCTGACCATCTACTTATTATTTTCCCAGCATTATGTTAGATGCCCTGGGAACAAGAATGAAGTATGACAGAGGACTTGGCTCTTGCCCTTGAAGCACAAACACTTTCAGAGTGGAGAGAACAAATTAAACAACTAAAGAAAAAGTACAAACAATTGTATATAATCCAGGGTTTGACAGCTTGCTAAAACCTTTGTCTTCACAGCTATGTCTCGCCAATGTCAAGGGTTCTACACCCATTCCATACAACTGCACCTCACTGTGTCTCAACTCTCCTTTTCAATTTGAAGTGAGGTGCAGCCATATGTTCTTTCATTCAATCATTCATTTCTTCTCCAAATATTTAGTGAGATTATAACAGACACGAGGTATTACACTGAAACATACTTGGTCCCTGCCCTAGGAGGTGATGATCTAGTTTGTGGTGGTGAAAAATAAACAGTAGCAAGTAAACCAACAACAACAACAACAAAAAATGTGGGATTACAATGATACCTACCATAAAAATGATATGGTGGTGCGCTATTATCCCTGGTGATCTCAGGTCTCTGTCCAACAATTTCTTGACCTTGGTTCCTATGACCTCCTTCTCCACTCCAACCACATGGCAGCCCTGCCTCAAGCAGGTCTTCTCTTCTGTGATGCTGACCTTCCTAAAGCCCTCTGCACTCACAATCTCATGAGCATGTGTCTCTCACCCTCCCTGGGATCCTGGTCAGCCTTCGCTATGCTCTCAGACTGTATTCCCCGGCTGACCTCTCTTGCCCAATATGAACTCCATGGAAGGTCAGTTCAGTGATGCCCTTGTTCCTACTCTAAAACCCTCCTGCTCTTCTTCAGCATCCTTCTCCATCTGTGCGCATCTGTCTTCTGCTCTCCAGGAAGAATAAGGAGTCTTTTGCCCCTACAGGCATTCCATAAGGGTGCATCATACTTGAAATGACTCTTATAGAGGCAGTTCGTGCCTGCAGGCAGGGATGCAGTCCCTACTTTCTTCCACATCTAGGTATTGACCACTTGCTATTTTTCTAGCATTGCAACTGTCACAGAGACACCGCCGAGCAGTCTAGGATCAGGGAGGAGCAGTTCGGGTAGATGGAAGCATTATGGGAGATGGGGTGTCTTTGTACAAGATGAGGCCAGAGAGGTGGGGCCCTACTGTGCATGGCCTCGAGGTCATGTTAACATTTTGAACTTACTTTAAGAGAGAAGGAAACAAAGGAAAGATTCTGGGCAGAAATGTGACATGATTTGATTTGCAGTCTCCAAAAGACCACTCTTGCTGCTATGCGGCAGAGGGATTGAGGGGGGGTCAGAGCAGGACTGGAGAAAGTTAAAAACTGATGCCCTAACCTGGGTGAGAAGCGATGGCTTTCTGTGGATGAAAGCTTTGCTAGTGGACTGCTGAGTTCCCTCTAACCTCTGCAGCCCATGGACTCAATGATTCCTCACAAGTGCCTCCAGGCTCTGGCCCCAGCCTCCTTCCCTTCATTTATCTCATGCAGAGAGCCTCGCCCCCCCCCCCCCCCCCCCCCCCCCCGCCACTATACAGTGTGCTGTAGATGAACTGAACCACTCGGTTCCCTGAACACTCTGGCACATTTCCCGCTCCAGGCCTTGGCTCAAGCTGTTCTCGCAACCTGAGCATCCCACCCGCTACCCTAGTCTGTTCCCCTGTTCACTTCTTTTGTGTCTGATCACCACAGATTGAATTCAGTCCTCTTCACAGTTTAGGTTTGTAACTTTATTATATCACCATGAGTGTGACTCGCATTTCAGTTAGTTCATTCTTGCCGTCCCCTCAATTGTGAATCTTGTAGGAGAGGGAACATGCTTAATTAGTGTTTAATTCTCCTTTTCAAACCCACACTACCTTACTCAGTGGGATATTTTAGTGGGTGTTAAATGTTCGTTGTATCAAACGAAAAAGTATCCAGTTCAGTCTAAATCAATCTAATCCAACTCGACCCAATTCAGTTCAGTTCAATTCAATTCCATCCAATGTTTTGTGTATTAGCTATTGCCTTTATAGATGGAAGCGCCTTAAACTCAAGCACTTGAATTATACTTCTTTTATGCCCTTTCTAGTTCAAACAGTAGGCACTCAATAAATGTTTATTGACTACTTCACTTCAAATTAAAGACATTTACTATCTTTAAGATTTTTTATTTATTCAGGAGCATCTGGGTGGCTTAGTCGTTAAGCATCTGCCTTCGGCTCAGGTCATGGGCCCGGGGTCCTGGGATGGAGACCCGCATTAAGCTCCCTGCTCAGCGGGGAGCCTGCTTCTCCCGCTGCTGCTCCCCCAGCTTATGTTCTCTCTCTCTCTCTGTCAAATAAATAAATAAATAAAATCTTTAAAATTTTTTTTAAAAGAAGACTATTTTATTTATTCATTTGAGAGAGACAGAGCAAGAGCAAAAGCAAAGAGCGGGTTAGAGGGAGAGGGAGAAGCCGACTCCCCGCTGAGCAGGGGGCCAGACACAGAGCTTGATCCCAAGACCCCGGGATCATGACCTGAGCCGAAGGCAGATGCTTAATTGACTGAGCCACCCAGATGTCCCTAAAGACACCCTGTGGTGGTATAATTATAAATTGGCCTTGGACACTTCCTTCTTTCTATGTTATAATATCGGTAACTATTTCTTGTGTCAAATATGGCATGTGTAAGCTTGAAAGTTACAATTTCATACACTTAAATGGTTGGAAAATGGAATATGGACTCTTAAGGAATTCTGGCCTAAACAGGTCTGATAAGATAAATGTTTAGGCAGTCATATTCACAGGCATTAACATAGTACGTTATTCTCATCAGGCTCAGCTTCAAGGGAAAAACTCATTACCAAAGTGGGGGAGGAGGTATGGTCATGGTGAAATGACTTAAGAAGTATGATGAAGAAACTCCCCCTAAATATCTCCTTTACCAAAGGGGACCCTCCTGTGATGCTCACAGCTGAGAGTGATTTTTGTCTTATCCTAATGGCTGCAGGACATCATCCGTTGCTCTGGGGACCCTATCCCATCTCATTCATTGGCACTGCATCCAGGGCACCTTACAAACAGATTCAGAGTCCCTTACCACCCTCATTTTTAAGGCCGCCACTACCTACTTCTTATGTAATTGAAATGCCCTCAAGAAGGACACTGTATTATTTTTACGGTGGTAGGATACACTTAACCTATAATTGATCATTTCAGCCATTTTTCAGTGTATAGTTCTGTGGCACGAGCACATTACATTGGCATGCAACCATCAGGACCGTCAGTCTCCAGAACTTTTTAATCATTCCAGACTCAAGCTTTGTACCTAAACCTAATCATGTTTATTTTTTTTAATTATAAATAACATCCTTTAATGTTCGGAAATTCAAACAGTATCAGAGGATATGAAGTAAAACGTGTGAGTTTTTTTTTTTTTTTTTTTACCATTCATTGCAGACCCACTTTTTAATAAAAGGTTTTATTTATTTGAGAGAGAGTGAGAGAGGGATCATGAGCAGGGGGGGAAGGGTATAGGGAGAAGCAGACTCCCCACTTAGCAGGGAGCTTGATACGGGACTCAATCCCAGGACTCTGGGATCTTGACCTGAGCTAAAGGCAGACGCTTAACTGACTGAGCCACCCAGGTGCCCACAGACCCCTTTTTGCTGTTAATAGTTTATTTGAATATCCTTTTTGGATTTGTGTGTGTATGTAATATTAGTCCATAGAAATATATTGTTTTGCAAAAATTAAATCATAGTATATGTACTGTTTTTGCTTTTTTTGTTTATGGAAAGTATCATGGGCATTTCCCCATTGCATTCCTTTGACTGACCACTTATTATTCCATCATATGGATGTACCATGATTTCTTTATTACCCTAATGATGGACCCCTAACTTTGTTCTTAAGGTGTTTTTTTTTTTCCTTTTAAAAACAGTGTCAGAATAAAAACTCTGAGCAAACGTTCTAAAGTTAAATTCCTAAAGGTTTGCCCATTAGGGAAAAAGAGTTGATGTATACTGGCTACCCTATTACTCTGCACAAACGTTTGACGGCTCATCTCCCAGTAGTAGGTTGGGAAGGTTGGGAAGAACGGCCGTGTGCTCAGCAGCCATTATTAACTCCCATCTTAGTGTGGAGTTGCTCGATATCATTTCCCTCTTTGATAGGACTCTAGATGCTCTCCAGGGAGGAGCTAACGGAAAAGAAAGGAAGCAGTTAATTCAGAGAGCATGGTGGCTTGATCCAGTTTGGAAAAATGAGACCCACACAGCCTCACATGTGGATTTTTCACTCCACTATGCAAAGCAAGGGCAAAGAGCATGCATCCTGCCTTCTTTGTTGAACTGTTCTTCACATCTAGCTCTTCATCCTCACACATCCCCCTGAAAATTCTGGGCTTTGAACTTGACCTCAATGTGTCAGTACTTCTAAGTGGGGAAAGATCTGTGCCTTAGATTTATACATACTTTTCAATTTTAACCAATTCAGATTTTTCCAAACCTGCAGAGAGCCTATGGATAAGAATGGCCTAATTAAGAACTGAGCTTAAAACTTCTGAGCAGTATTTTCTTTTTTTTTTTTAAAGATTTTATTTATTTATTTGACAGAAAGAGACACAGCGAGAGCAGGAACACAAGCAGGGAGAGTGGGAGAGGGAGAAGCAGGCTTCCCGCCGAGCAGGGAGCCCGATGCGGGGCTCGATTCCAGGACCCTGGGATCATGACCTGAGCCGAAGGCAGACGCTTAACGACTGAGCCACCCAGGCGCCCCTGAGCAGTATTTTCTGCTTGTTATTAGTAAAACTCCAAAGCAGAGCTGCCATGGTTTTGGATAAAGGAGACTTACGTTAAAGCTTTTTTGTTGTTGTTTTTTGTTTTGTTTTGTTTTACTGGTGATGAACCAAGGAAGGACTTGAAGTAATGCATGACTCTTTGGTATTTGCATAGCATAAGCTTACACCTATTAGGAAAACATGTGGCTCATTTAATTTTCCACTAAAATCAGTGGTTTTAATTATGGAGAAAATTAATGAAATCTAAAACTTGGAGAGGCGATTGGTTTTGCCAGTAAAGGACCATGCTACATCCTGCAAAAAAATTTGATTTTCTATAATTAACTCATATGTAATTCATTCATTAGAGCGCAGTCATGTATATAAGCAGAAAACCAGACTGCTGAGCTGGAGAGTTTCTCTTAACTGGACTCAGAGAATAACTATTGAATAACAGAAAAATATTAAGCAAATAATTTTCTCAATATAGTACCTCTCATGGCAGCTTTTCATAGCAACTCCATGAAAGGGACCTCTTATTTTAGAGCCAGTCCTACACTGAAACGAGATGATTCTCCTGAGAAGTTTTTCCATAAGCCCAGGTTTTAAGGGCAAGAATATCTGATCTCACCCTTCTCATGACTAAGTCCAAGGAAACAGTTTTGAGAAAATGTGTTCTCTGGCCATGGCTCTGAGTATTTAAAAAAAAATCGACAGGGAGTTTTTAGAAATAGACAAAATCTAAATCGTAATGTACCACCACCGATACATAGGATATTGCCGTTGTGGCAAGACCTCTCTAAGTTATGTTTAGCTAGAAGCCTTTCAAATAGGGACAAGGATTGTTCTCAGATATCTACCAACAGGTTCCTAGTACATTGTAGTAGATTTTTAGGGGTCTCTGCCAAACCTATAATAATCTTTTTAACTGTTCTTTTCACCTTGAGTGGTGGGGCCCTGGCAGGCATCTTGTATGATGTGAGTCTACGGGCCCGCCCTACCACTAGCCAACCAAATCCTCCTTCCCAGGAATTTTGGTTTGGGACCAGGAAAATACGATTAAGTCTGGGCCGGTAAATGGAAGACGTCTTTCAGGAATTACAGAATTTCCATCTTCTGTTGTTATGTTCATGAAGAAGCAGAAGAGGGAGGGGAGGAGCAGATGCAGAGAGAAGCAGAGAAGAGAGATAAAAAAGAGAGGTGTTTTTTTATTTTTTGAAATATAGTTGACACACAATATTCCATTAGTTTCAGATGTACAAGAAAAAGAGAGGTGTTTACGGCTTCTGGTTCAGGTGGTTTCCTGAAGCCGGACTGAGTTACTGACTTTGTGGTCTTCATGATACTCCTCTATCCTTATAACAGATACCGCCCCCCTTTACTTTTGTGTGCTCCCTCTCTCTCCAAAATAAAATAAAAAATAAATAAAGATGAAGTGCTTTTAAATATAATTAGGGAAGATTGAAAGTGGCCCTATAACATGATCATCCTTGCATATTTGTGCTCCAGTATCTTGAGCAGGAGAAAAGGAGGTAGAATTTAAGAGATGGTGTCGAGAATTGCACACAGCCCTCAGACTGGCCTCCCTTTGCCATCTGAACTCAGGTGAGCTCCCACCCTGGTTGAACCATCGACCAATGTAATGGCCATGGATTACTGTCATGTGTCTAAGTTGTGATTTCAGTACATTTACTGCCCTTTCTGGTTGAATTTTTCCACGTCTCTATTTCTAATGAATAAGGCAGGATAGATGAGGAAAATAGAGTGTGTTTTCATGTTCAGTACATGTCACTGAAAATGATGTCATCTATGAAGTCTCAGTTCATATTGGAAGGGGAACTGCAGGGACCAAGTCAGAAATAAAGTGCACTTGCAGTAACGTTACTTATAGTAACGTGTAAAAATAAGTCAATATCATGTGCCATGTAATATTTACCTCAAAAACCAGTTATATCTGTGCTCATTCTTCAATATTGTAATTGGTCACCTCATTTCTATTGCCTGTGGAGCAGAAATCTGAAACAAAGATATTCAAAGTAAAAAAGAATACATATATGTATTACATATTCATGCATATACCTATATATACACACACTTAACTTTTTTCCTTACAGAATGACAATTTGGAAATGAGAAAAGGTCAATTTTATAACTGATGTCTTTATAAGATACTTTTATTAGTTATTCTCCTGAAAGAAATCCATATGCTATTTACTTTAATCTCCCACCAATAGAAAAAAATATGGATGTGCTCATCGAAGTGACAGCATCTTCCTTCGTCTGAGTTTGAGTTAAAGAAACATGGTCGGAAAAAGTTGACTTACAGTGACCCCCAATAAATGTCCTTCACTCTGTGCTTTTCGCCTTAGTTAATATTTATCAAGGGCTTCCACTGTGCCAGGCACTGTGCTAGGTGCCAAGGGTACAGAAGTGATTAAAACACAATACCTCTGCTCAAGAAACCCATAGTAGGGCTATGATGAAAACCCATGATGGAGGGCTTCAGACCAAAATGCAAGACTAGGAGGGCACCAAGGAGGGAGTGATTTGTTTTGCCTGAAGAGAAATAAAGCCTTCATAGAAGGAGTGACATTTGAACGGGTGTTGCAGGAAAAGGAAAAGGTCAACAGTTGTACATTTTAAACACTGAAACAGCATTAAAAACTCTAAAAGCCGGTTCTGTTAGTATTCTGTAGGCTGTCTATGGAGCTGAGCGTTCATTCGGAGGAGAGGGTAGCGGTGTGGGGGGGCGGGAGGGGAAGTTGGCAGAGCAAAGGCTCGTCTAACCCCATCAGCCCCGTCTTCCCAGGGCAAGAGCCCTCCATCTGGGGGCAGAAGGAGGCCCCAGACCCCTTCAGTGCATGCCCTTACCACTTGCAAAGTCTGTGAGCATTCCATGTTTCCTTAAACAAAAAAAACAAAAATGATAGCAAGGCTTTTCTGCCACTTCCTGGCCCTGAGATGGTGTTATGCAAGTTACTTAAGCCTAGTTTCTTTATCTGCAGACCTGGGAAGGTAATATCTCCCTCCCTCAAAGGTTTTTGTGAGGATGAAAGAGAGAAATGTATGTAAAGCCCCCAGCACATTGCCTGACCCGGAGAAATGGGCGCATGATGACCGTGATGACTGATGATGATGATGATGATGGTGATGATAAGGAATAGATCTGTTATCTGGGCTGCCTCAGGAAGACTCGATATCCCAAGAGGTGGGCAAGAACACTGTGATCCGGGCTGATCTGGCTCTGACCCAGAGGGACTTCCTGCCCATCTGTACTTCCCTTGTCGTTGTGCCTGTGGCTCAGGTGGCGCAGGCAGCTGCTCCAACTGCTGCTGGTGGTGCCCAACAGCTGTGGTGAGCCAGGCAATGGTCTCTGAACCCACACCTCAACCGGAAACCATCCGCCCCGAGTAATCCCAGCAATGAGGTTCTGGTCCTCCCCTGCGCTCTCCCCGCCCCCACCCTGCTCCCGTCCTTTCGTTCCTTTCAGGATCCTTTCCTTCCCATTCCACCGCGATTGGCTTCCATTTTCTTTAAACCTCAGCCGCCCCTTTCCCTCTCTTTTTCTTCCCCGCGTGCTTGGACCTCCTCCGGTTCTGGTTTTCCAGCGTGGGGGGTCGAAGCTGTCCTGGATGGGAGGTCAGGAGGCTCAGAGCCTGGGTCAGAGGCTCAGTTGCTGAGACAGTGGCAAGCCAGGTCACTCTCCTGGGATGGGGGTTTCCTCATCTGCACAAATGAAGAGTTCGGGCCAGAATGACCTCGGAGTGTTCTTTCCGCTCCAAGCTCCCCTTCTGTTGCCTTTTGTTACATCTGCCTTTGTGCTTGCTTTTCCTGTTCCAGCTGACTCATCTGCCCACCTGCCTCCCTGCTCTGCATCCCTGCCGCCATGGTCCAAGCTACCGTCATCTCTCCCGAGGCCCCCTACAGGAGCCTCTGGCTGCTAGAGGAGCCCCTACTTCTGTTTTTCCCTGCCCAGTACATTATCCACGCAGAAGCCAAAGTGGCCTTTTAAAAATGTGCAAGAGATTGCTCACTCCTCAACTCCAATTCTTCCAAACCCCTTTACAGTCCTTGTCTGTCCCACTACCCTGCTTATTCTCTTGGGACCAATTGTTACTGGAATGATCTTTATTTATTCACTAATTGCTGAGTGTTTATGTACTTGTGTATTGTTTAGCTTCCCCACAAGAGTGCAGGCTCCAGGAGGGAGGGAACTTGCTGGTCTGGTTCACTCTGTATCCTCACTACAGTGTTCTCTCAGTAAATGCTGAATAAAGGAACCTCCTTTTGCCATAGAACCTCCCTCTCCCTTTCTTCAGACGGTTATCTCCTAACTACACAATTTTTTTTTTTTTTTTTTTTTACTTAGAAATATCTCTGCCTGCCAGAAATTCTACCTATCCTTCTGTGTAAGCTCTGAGACAATTTCCCTAATTCCTTTTCTCAGCCCCCCAGGTCCTATGTTCTTGTAAAATAGGGTAGCCAGCAGTGGTAATTTTGAAACTAGTTCTTTTCTCATGTTAGTTTCAATCTGTGCTCTTGGGTGATTTAGGGTAAAAACTACAGAGTTACTCTTAAGACTCTAATCTCAGTAGCTCTTTTTTACAATTCCAAGAAAGAAATTTCTTTAAGAACGCTTACTAAAGCCTTCAAAATCCTGTGCTTGGTTCTTAGGGAGATGTTAAGAGTGGCCGACTTCTTTAAAACAACCACTTGGGATTGGTAATATTAATATGCCAGTTTACAGATGACAAAAACTGGGAGTTAGAGGGATTATGTAGCTGGATCCAGGTCAGGAAGCCAGGGGGGCCCAGAGCCAAGATTTGAGCTGAAGGAGTTCAACGCCAGAACCAATCACCTAGTCACCATATTACTCCTTCTCGATCTTTAGATTAGAATATCCTGCTTCATTTTCATCATAACACTTATAAATATCTGATGTTGTCCAATTTATTTATTTCTTGCCATTTTTGTGGGTGATTTCTTCCATTACAACATTGGCTCTGTCAGGGAAGTTACAATGTGTATCCTGCTTCTGCTCATGGCAATTTACTCAATGCTCACCATAGTGCCTGGTACATAATGGGCCCTCAATAAATATTTGCTAAACAAGTGATTATTTGCATGTTAGAAGATGAGGAATAATAGAAGGTCTGATAATTCTGTATATAAAACTGAATCTTTGTTGATAAACTGTCTCAAAAGTATTCTCAGTGGTGGCATATCTTCAAAAGTGTATTTGATTTTTCCAACTAGCCAACACTGCTTTTAAAATTATTTTTTTAAAAGAATGTATAGTCATAAAGTATTATGGTTATTTTCTTGCCCCAAAGTTAGACCTACCTGCAGGTGGGCCTGATTTTCTGTGCTGTGGGACTCAGTGCCTATGGCACTGGGTTGTGAAGCCTCTGGCCTCATCCCAGAATGTTTTTAAGAGCATAAAATAGAATTTATAGGATTACAAAGAAACCAATTATATTGAATATAGTTATCAAAATATAAAAATTGTAGTATAGTAATATATTTGCTTCTTTATTGATATATTAAATAACAAGATCTAAAACAGGGTCTAATATCTAATTTTTATTGGCAACAAAATCATAGAACTTACTAATGCTTTCATAACTAAAGGAAACATTAAATTTCATAAACACATTAGTGAAAGTAGAGATATAATTTTTCACCATACAAGTGCACAGGCCTACAGGATTTTATCCCTGGACACTTCCCTGGACCCTCCCCCCCAATTTAAAAACCCTGTATTAGAACAATCTAAAATAGACTCAGCAATAACGGCTGCATTTCAGCAAGTGTATTATTTCCAGAGGTGACCATGAAAGGGATGAGTCTTCATTTGGTGTGCAAGTACTGATATATATGGTTGTTTTCTCTACTCAGACCCACATGTTGCATTTTCATCCCCACTGCAACTTTGTAGTGACTGATAAAAGGTATATGTAATCAGCATTTTCATACATTTACTTGGTATCTATCAATACATGTATGAAGTAGTATTTTGAACATGTAATCCTTGCTATTATAAGATCATAATTTTATGTGTTATTTTAAATATTAATTTAAAATAATGAATGTATCCACATGATTCAGAAATTCAAAAGATACACAAAAAAAAACAGGAAATCTCTCCCGACTTCTGTCCACTAGTCACAGGGTCTCCTCTGAGGTGACAATCAATATTATCAATTTCAGGGGCACCTGGGTGGCTCAGTCGTTAGGCATCTGCCTTCAGCTCAGGTCATGATCCCAGAGTCCTGGGATCGAGCCCCACGTCAGGCTCCCTGCTCAGTGGGAAGCCTGCTTCTCCCTCTCTCACTCCCTCCTGCTTGTGTTCCCTCTCTCACTGTGTCTCTCTCTGTCAAATAAATAAATAAAATCTTAAAAAAAAAATATTATCAATTTCAGATATATTCTTTCAGAGATGTTTGATACCTTTAAGCACATGTGTTTACATATTGTTTTTAGCCCTAGCACAAATTTTAGCATATTGTTCCAACTATATTGTGTTGTGTTTTCACTTAAAAATATGTCTGTAAGATAATTTTGTATTGGAACATTTAGGACTTCCTTGGGTTTTTTTTGTGTGTGTGTGGCTATGTAGCCAGTCTTTTGTAAGCAAGGAATTTATTAATTATAAACAGTCCCTTTATGGATGGACACTTTGGTCATTTCTAAATGATTTACAATTATGAAAAAGAAAGGGGGGCATTTTATCAAGGACACCTACCTATGTGACACTTAAAATCACAAAACCCAGTTAGAAGTAGGCAGTAAAATATTGACACAAATAGAGGCAAGTGTACCAAGAACCACAAAATAATGGACAATTTACCAGCAGGACTGAGATGAAAGATCAAAATGTCTCAACTCCTTTCTAGCAATCTAGCACAAGTCTGGTGTTTTTCAGGACTAAAGAGGTGATCATTGAGGGGAGAGAGAGGCTGTCCCAAGTTTGAAGGCCTGCTTTGGAGAAAGCTTGAAAGTATCAGCTAAGCACATTTGTTTTGGTTTACTATGGCTTTCAGGTCAATAATACTCTTTAATTTGTGACACACTTTTATCATCGGTCCAAGGAAGGCTCCTTTGTTATTGTACTTAATTATGCTCACTCATCTCCATTTCCCACTCCCATCCCACCAAATCATTCTAGCTGAATGCATTTAACGTGTATATTTTTCTTTATATGAAAAACGGATATAATGATTTTCTCTGTGTGTGTGCTTTAGATGTATCTAAACAGTACTGGGTTATAACTCATTCTATTTCTTCTTGCACCATCAGTGTGTTTCATGGTCCCTTGTGTTGCTCCATGCACAACCAATCCATAGCCTCTAACTGCCACGTATGCTCATCCATCACGTTGTATCCACCTGCTTTCCCAGCAATGGGCAGCTGGGCTGCCTCCAGCTACTTGTCACCCCCTGGATCTCTGGGAGAGTTTACTGGGTATATATACCTGGAACACAATTGCTGGGTCACAGAATTCCATTACTTAGTTTGACAAAGTAGCACCAGATTAGTCCCCGACTTGGCTTGCCAGTCAGCAGCACCATAGCACCTGTCAGCACTTGACATCATCCTGTTACCTAATCTTTTCCAGTCAAGTGATCTATCACTATTATGTCATTTTGCATTTATCTATTTATAGATGATTTGGGACATCTCAGTTTGGGGGCCTTTTTGATGTATTCTTCTGGAGACTGCCTGTTCATGTCCATTGTCCATTTTCCTGCTGGAGTTTCTGTCTTTTGCTTTATAGTGAGAGTTTCTTATAGAATGTCAATAAAAATCCCTTTTCGGTTTCAGATGTGACAAACATCCTTTCCAATTTTGTCATCTGCCTATTAACTTTGCCCTTCACTGAGCATAAGTCCTTTCTTTTGAACTAATTGTATTAATCAATATTTTTGCTTTATGGCTATGCTTTTAATCTTTTGATATTTTGCTTAATAAACTTTGTCCCATCCTAGGTAACAGAGATATTCTCTTACATTTTCATCTGTTACATTTATCATTTTATTTTTCACATTTAAGTACATTTGGAGTCCACCTCTGTATATGGTGTTAGAAAGGGATCCAGTTTTATTCTTCTCCAGAGCTAGTGAGAGGTTTGGACCAATGTACCTGCAAGAAGCAGAAGATGCAAGCTAGGAGAAATGGAAGAGAGGAGGGAGATTGGATACCTGAGACCAACAGAGAAAGGATAGAGAAGTAAAATCCAAAGGTTCTGCTGGACTGACCCTAGGAGGTAGCCCTCTACCTGTGGTCTGTAAGCAAACACTGAAAAAAGCCAGAATTCATTGTGCTTCTCTAACAAATAAAGCTGTTTGCAGGGGGAATTCCCCAGCAGCACTGAAGTTCCGGAACATGGCTTTAAAAATATACTCTGTACACAACAGAAGGACTTTCCCAAATGGGAGGGGGATTTGGGTAACCAGGGAGAGAGGAAGCTACCAGAAGGAGAGAAGACAGTGTACACAGAAGCGCATAGGGGCACATTGATTGTGCTAGAGATGGATACAATGTTGGAAAAGTTGAACAAGTACTTCTTGCTCAAAAAATGAAAATTCACCCATTTAAGAAAGGTATTGGCTTCCTGTCCAGTGTCTGAGTCTTGAGCAGCCTCCTAGTTCCAGTTTATTATCAATTGCATATGGTTAATCCACATGCCTATCAAACAAAGAAAAACTTGTGGAAAACAATCTAGCCAAATTATAGGCAGGTGGTTGATATGTTGAGGCTTGTGATCTGCATATATTATAAGAAATACAGTGTGTTTTTTTAAACTTTCTTTTTTGTAAATGGACCCCGTGGTCAGCCTTTCAGTCTTCCTTGACCCCTACTGAGGATTCCCATCATAACTGCAGGGAGGCTGCAAGACTCCCGAGACCATAGCTTGACAATGATAAGGAAGGAGAAAAACTTGGGAGAAGAAAAAAAGGATAAAATTTTTTTTCTCTTTTTGGATCTATAAAAATGGCTCTTAAAGAGCTGCATTTTCTTGTCCAGCAAAACGTGATGATTACCCTGTGGGAAGAAAGAGCAGAAAGGAAGTAAAAGGTGAAAGGGAGCATTTTTTGCTTGTTTTTCTTTTTGTTTTTGTCCTGAATTCTTTTTCTTTTCATGCAAGAGAAAATTCATGTCACTGTCTTTCATCTATCTGCGTGACCCTCTCTTACTGCCTCCCCCAAAGAAACAATATTTCTGATAAAATGCTTCCCCTAGCTTCTTCACAAAACTCATGGTTGTGAGTGAGTGAAATATCCCACCTTTGCAAAACATCAACAAGGTGTATTAAAGCATTATGATTTGTGACTAGGTCACATGAGAAGACTCATGTCTTGTTGAATACATTGCTTCTGCACCACAACGTGGAAAGCTTCTAGGGCTCTGGGCTTAGACAGCTTGGGTCCAAATCTTGTCTCAGACCCTTAAAAAACGTGAAGGCTGCCAAGTCTCCCTGGGCCTTGGTTTCTTCCTAGAATGAAGATGATAATAGTACCTACTTTACAGTGTTATTAGACGATCACATACCACACACCTATTGAATGACTAAAGTTAAAAATACTGGCAATGCCAAGTGCTGATGGGGATGTGCAGCAACCACAAACCTCATACATGGCTGGTGGGAATGCAAATGGCACAGCCACTCTGGAAAATTGCTTGGTAGTGGCTTATAAGTACAGTTACCATAGGACTCAACAGTCTCACTCTTGGAGCCGTTTACCTGTGTCAAATGAACACTTAGGTTCACATAAAAAAACATGCAGATGTTTAGAGCACTTTCACTTATCATCACCGAAATGCTGGAAACAACCCGAAAGAGTGGGCAAATGAACAAATAAGCTGTGGCATATCCACACGATAGGACACTATTTCACGATAGAAAGGAAGGAACTACTGGTACATGCAACAGTTTGAGTGAATCTCAAAGGCATTATGTTGGATGAAAAAAAAAAAAGGTCTCAAAGCCATGTTTTGTATGATTCCCTTAATGTGACATCCTCAAGAAGACAAAGTTACAGTGACAGCAGATCTGTGGTTACCATGGATCTGTGTTGGGTTGGGGCTAGGGGAAGTGTGAGACTCTAAGGAGGTAGCGGGGAGTCGTATGGAGTGATGAAGCTGTTTTGTTTGTTGATTGTGGTGGTGTTTCATGAATTTAGCCTTATATTAAAATTCTTAGAACTGTCTACCAAAAAAAATCAACTTTATGATTTTTTTCAAAACAAAACTTTAAACCAGATTATATGAAATAATGATTATTTAGTATAGTCCCTGGCACACAGTAGATTTTAGTTATTAGTTGTTTCAAAGACTGTGGAAGAGAAGACATCTCCATGCTTCTGATTTAATAGAGTCAACTAATGCAGCTCACATGATGCTCCCAGGCCAAAGATCAGAGTAGAGACAATACCATAAATCATGGAAATAGTGCAGGTGACTGCACTATTTCTGCCTGACCTCCTCCCTCAATTAGGGTATACTTGCAATGTACGAGAGATGGGAAAAGTGCATCTGATCCTCTTTTATTTGGTGCCAGTTCCCACATGTGCCTCTCTCTACACTGAATGTGCTACTAGGGTTTAAGATAGAGGTGTTTTCCTAAAATACAGCCCTAACACAAAAGCCAACCATTTCATCTGGTAGTTATCCAAAGAAATAGGAGTGGGCTTGGACAATGGTGGAAAATGGACTGTGCTGGCCTTATTACTGGTATCCAGTTTTGGTATCTTCCTAAGGGACTGTCAAGGGCAGTTTGTGTCATATGTAACTTTTAGCATACACACTGATAAAGATTTAATATCAGCTCTGTTGCTCAAAGATCAGAAAAGCAGTTAATGCTAATCCAGACTGTCATATACAGCTATTGGACTAACAATTTGGAATTGCTTATAGTCTTTACACAGTGTTCCACTAACATGTACCAGTCATTATAAATGTTCAGTATCTGGACAGCAGCAATACTTAGATCCAGTAACAAATGCACAGCCTACTCATATGGCCTACATATCTCCCACAACTTCAAGTGAATGAAGAACAATTAGTCCAATATGGCACTGAGTGCCTCTTTCCCAACCATGGTGCTAACCTGCCTTCCTAGAGAAGCCTGGGAGAAGATCAGAATGATGGTATGACAATCCCAGACGAGAAATGAGAACAAACAGAAATACAGGACATGATTGAGGATTCAAAATGGTAAGTTAGGGAGAAGAGGCACAAAGTACTTAATGGCCCCTTGTTCTGACCCTCTCTAACATTTGAAATGATGCCTAGAGTAAATCCATCATTTATAATCTTGTCAAAATGTTGAATGTATTAATTCACATAACAGTTATTATTGATCCCCTTTGATATGCTAAACTTTGAATTAGCTAGGCACATGGAGTTGAATCTAACAAGGTCTCTGATTTCAAGGATTTTTTGTCTATTATGTGGTCTGTAATTTATTTTAAATAAATACTTAAATTAATAATTAAATACTTCGTCACTCCAGCCCCACCCTAGAAGTGCTGCTATAAAAGGCTTCGGCTCTCTTCTCTCTGATCAGCAATAGCTTGTGCTTATTAGCATTATGGATGATAGAAAGGCATTTTCATTAATGAACTTAGGGCATTCAGTTGTAGATTGGCTAAAAATAGTCTAGAGACACACTGTCTACCCAAAAAACCTCTGAATGTCCTTGCATGACAGGGTCTGACAGTCTTCTGACGTCAATGGTCTTTGCATTTTGGTTGAACGCTGGATGTTGTGTATGGAAATTTATGGAGGTTCTGGATAATGTTGCCTTTCACCAGAGGGTCAAATCTCTGCTGCACAGAGAGATTGGGGCTGAGGCAGGCACCTCACCCAAGCCTGTGCCTGGGCTGAGTCTCTCTTGGTTTGCTCCTGTTTCCCAGATGAGGCCTGATGTGTTGACCAGGACTCCACCCCACAAGTTGATCTTTGACCTCTCGGCACTAACAAACTATGGCAAATTCCACCCTGCTTTTCAGAGGTGTTTGATTTTTAGTCTCCTGTTCCATGAAGCTTTAGAATTCTGCACATCTCTTGAGGGGAAATCAGCTGTGTGTTTGAGGCCCCCCCAGGTCTGCAGTTTTGTCATTCCAGCCTCACGAATGCCAGTGCTTCTGGTTTTCTGTCTCCCAGCAGTGACCCTCTGCTAGGCCAAGCAGGAGTCTCAGCTCTGGCCATACCCAGAACTGGCAGGTGTTACTGGGGTGAAGGTGGCTGCAGGCAGGCCAGCTCAGTGCTGCTCCTGAGGCCCTGTTAACCAGAGCTCCTCCCCGAGCAGGTCAGTGCAAACTTAAGGAAAATTCTGTTCTGCTCTTAAGATATTTTTAAAAACTATCTCCTAGGGGTGCCTGGGTGGCTCAGTCGGTTAAGTGGCTGCCTTTGGCTCAGGTCATGATCCCAGGGTCCTGGGATGGAGCCCCAGGTCGGGCTCCTGCTCAGCGGGGAGCCTGCTTCTCCCTCTGCCTGCCGCTCCCCCTGCTGTGCTCTCTGTCAAATAAATAAAATATTTTAAGAAATAAAAAATAAAAACTATCTTTTAAACCTCACACTCTACCCAGCTTCACTGTCTTGAATTGGAAACTGTGTGCTAGGGCCATTCACATCACCAGTGGGTCACCTCTGGGCTGCACAGCTTCCCCAATCTCTGCCACTTTCTCCATCCCAGCAGGGACCCTTGGCAGGAACCCACTTAAGCTTCTTAGCCTCTTGGCCACACCCAAAACTGACAAATGCCCCTGGGAAAAAGCTGCTGCAGGAGTCTTGGATTGCCCCTCTGGGAGTTTCTCATCTGGAATGTCAGCCCATCTTGGCCTCACTGCTTTTGCAGACCTCTAATGGCTTAAAACAGATTTTAAAAATATTTTATTTAGCTTTTTTAGCTGTGTTCAGGTGGCATTGCTAAACTGCCATTAACTGTTCTATTCTAAGTGGACATCCCTATGTGCAGCTTTTGAGATAGCAGCCAAAGCTGGGTCGCCTAGGTCATTGAGTGGGAGGACCATGTTTTGCCCACTGCCAGCCATAGGGTTAACTATCTTACTCTAGAATGTTATCAGCTTGTGTCCAGTGAGACTTCATACGAAGTGTTCTATAAAAGGACAGGATTGGCATTCAAGATTACCAAGTGGGTTCTAGACTCTTTGGTGCCTGCTTTCATACCAATTCCATACAGAAGGTTTTGGGTTAATACTTTCTTTCATTTGAACCTGGTAGCAAAGTTCTAGGGGAGGAAATCTTTAACTATAAACTACCTGTAAATTTTTTAAGGCTACAATTTCTAAAAAGAACCTAGTACCTGTGAATGACCAAAGTGGTTTGGGTCCATTCTCAACATGGCTCATCTATAGACCAATTTATATCTTTTTGACTTATATCACTTCCTAACTAGTAAATGCTGTAAATCTTTACAGCAGTATATACAGCATGATTACCTGTTTCTTTCTTTCTTTCTTCTTTCTTTCTTTCTTTCTTTCTTTCTTT
>NW_027397085.1:24783059-24824494 GCF_003265705.2 Callorhinus ursinus
TCTTTCTTTCTTTCTTTCTTTCTTTCTTTCTTTCTTCTTTCTTTTCTAAAAATAATGGTCTCTCCATTGAGCAATTTAATGTACCTGGCTGTAGAGGTCGACAAGTTTCACCATTGGACCCCTTTGATTATTTTTAAAAACATCATTATAGGTATTCTCAGTCTTGCTCTTTCCTTATTGAGTGCTTATTTTCCCATCTATGGATTTACCAAAATCCCTAATTCTAGATTATTTTAACTTGTCCTTTCCAGAGACTTTTCTTTCTTTCTTTCTTTCTTTTAAAGACTTTATTTATTTATTTGACAGAGAGAGACACAGCGAGAGAGGGAACACAAGCAGGGGGAGTGGGAGAGGGAGAAGCAGGCTCCCCGCTGAGCAGGGAGCCCGACACGGGGCTCGATCCCAGGACCCCGGGATCATGACCTGAGCCGAAGGCAGATGTTTAACGACTGAGCCACCTAGGTGCCCCTCCAGAGACTTTTCTTCTCCAGCTCTGTATTTCTTGATTCATTCATTCAACACAGATTTACTAAATATTGCTTTATTACCTCCACAGGTACCTACCGCATATAGCCACATCATGTTTTTAGAGCAGAGAACAATATTTGATTCTGTATAGCTGAAGGTAATTGGTATTTGATTGTACAATTACCCTCTTCTCTAAAACAGTCTGATGCAATGTATACTTTTGTTTATCACTTCATTGACAAATCTTAGCATACTGTCCTGCACACAGTAGGCATTTAATAAATGTGTTACATTAATAGTCAGTGAATAGTGTCTTAAGTTTATCTAGCGAGTAGGTAAAAAAGCACATACAATCTGTAACATCTACTATGTTCTACTCCTGAATTTTGCCTAAATAAAAACCCATGTTACCATCTCTGGTCAGAGCCAGAGATCTGTTTGGCACTTAAGGACAAAAAAAGCAAAAAGGCATCAGAAAAACTTTTTCTAAAAAGATCAGCCTTTGCATATGAAAGAACAGATTAGTGGGGGTAGAAGTCTCCTCAAAAGAGAGGCTTTCAAGCACTCTTATAAAGACAAATACAAAGGTAGAGGAGAAGGTTTATTCAGTTATATCATTCAAAGCAGGAATGATAAAGGCATGGAAATGATAGAATACAGAGATGTTGAAAAGTCCATTTAGATGAAACAAGACTGTAAGTTGAATTGACTTTCTAGATAGAAGCTACCAGGAAAAATTACACTGAAGAGCCCTGGAGCAAAACAGAAGGAAGCTCATTTTACTAACTTCTCTTTCAGACCCTAATGCGTCACCTACATCCCCATTTGCACATTCCAAGTGTTCTGAACGCTGTGCTGTCATGAGGAGTTGAGAAAGAGAGTGTTTATTTGTGCACTTTGATATTCATGAAGCTCTTTCAGAGGTCGTCCATGTACTGAAGAAACTATCTCTTTTGCCTTTGGGCTTTTACATTCTTGATTTTTTTTTCTTTTTAAACTGAAAGAAAAGGAAGAAAAAAATAATTTCTAGAAACCATTTCTCTGATTAAAGCACTTGTTTCTTAGGTCATCTTTATTCACTTTCCCTGGGGAGAACGTAGATATAATGATCAAGTGTGGTTGGAGCACGTTTAACATGATGGTGACGTGTGCAACTTATGTGATGTAGGACAATTTGGTGACATTGGTAGACTGAAGGATGGTTCCAAGTTCATTTGTGGGTAAATGCAGAAGATGAAAGCCAATGGCAAGCACAGAGCAGACATTTGGTAAATACAGTCAAATGAATGAATCAATACATGAAAACAAGTAAGTTGAACAGTATGTATATAAGGAAAAACTGCAGAAAGAGTCCACGCTCTCTGCTAGGTCACAGATTTATTCCATCATCAACAGTTTATTGCATAAACAAATGAAATCATAAAATGGATCCAAACTTGCTTTGAACACTTAAAAACTTGCTTGCAAATAAAGGTGTCTCAGATTCCAAGAAAAGAAAACAGAACCTTTAAGTCTTATGTATGTAGATTCTGATTAAAAAAGAAGAAAAGCAAACAAATAAAAAACAAGAAAACAAAATACTGTTCCATCCAGTTAGAACATAGAGTAAAATATGAATGGATGTTAGGCCTACGTTTGGATTCCTGCTCTATCTCTACTAATTGTTTAACTAACAGAGAGGTTTTTTTCCTTACTCCTTTGATCCCGTTTTCCCATCTGTGAAATGAGATAATCATACTTGGAAGCACTAAGTAAGTAACTTACTTAATATACACTAAGTAAGTTCATGAGGGTAAAGATATTGTGGGTCTTTTCATTTGATAGGGATTTTCTACTTACTTTCTTCCCTCTTGAGGTATGCTCACTAATGACCCCTTACCACAAAGTAATTTGCTTATGCTGTTTTCCAAGAGAAATGGGAATTTATTAGGTAGATCACAAATGCATGCAGTAAGAATACGGTAAGTACGTTGATAACAAG
The DNA here is from genome assembly GCF_003265705.2 of Callorhinus ursinus. Lineage (NCBI taxonomy): Eukaryota > Metazoa > Chordata > Mammalia > Carnivora > Otariidae > Callorhinus > Callorhinus ursinus. The sequence continues at coordinate 24,785,509 of NW_027397085.1, forward strand.
AAAAAGCTTCTTCTTATCCGATCACTGTTTTTGTTTGGCCATTCCATCTCTACGTCCCTTCACATTCACCCTGCATGCAGATATCATGGTCCTCTGGAGCACAGATGGAAGGGGCCTACGGTCTGATCTTTTGGAGTTAGGCCCTACTTCTTTTCCCTGGCTGCTTTATCAGCAGCCTAGAGATTTATTTCTGGCTGACTGTGTATGATCTCTATACGTGTGCTTTCATCATTCTATTCAAGAACATCACATTTCACACAGTGAATCATTACAGTCCATCGGTAGATTCAGACAGCCATGTCTATTACCTTTTCTTTCCTTTGGGCTGAGAGCCTTGGATGGCTTTAAAATGAGGCTGAGTTCACAAGGCCCTATAGAACAGTCATGGTGCCCCTTCAGAGCAGTCGCTCCCAAACATCCATCACTGTAATATAACGGCCATGATTTTTGCCACATCAGCATCCCAACACCTATGATCCTCTTATGTCTTTATTACTTAATATTTAAATATCACTTCATATTTACTCATTATTCTTTTAAATCACATACCCTTTTAACTAAAAATTATTTAAAAGAAAACTTTGTCTTGTTATTTTAATTATAAAAAATCGCCTAAAGAGACATTGAAAAAGTTAAACTCTAGCTAGCCAGTTGTCCGACGAAGGTTCTGAGATTATGACCTGCTTCTTTTAGTTAAAACTGGAGATCACAGAGTGTAAAAGGTGTGTTAAAGATTTAATAACTCCAAACTGAGACATTCTGCTTGATGAAATCAGTACTGAGAAAGAACTGAAAAAAGGAACCACTTCCTCACTACTGTGGGTCAAGGAGATTGAATGCTTTATTTGAGGTCTCTCAGTAACTAGCAAATGTGTGTTCCAAGCGGGTGCTAGGCGGAACTCCATTCTTTGGTTATAGGGAAATGCCCACTCCCTCGGGCCCAAGGAAAGTACATTGGTGGCATGGCCAACATGCGGAGAGAGGACGCACCTTTTTGGCAAATGCACTGGCACACAATAGACATTTAACAAAGGCTGGTTCCTTGGAAGCCTTTCCCATCTTGCCTCTTACCCTTGTAAGTCCGGTTTCATGTGTCACCCTAGGGAAAAGAGCTTGTGACAAGTTCTTACTGAGGGCTCTGTATGGGCCGAGAAGTTATTTCCTCCCACCTTCGCAGCACTTTTATATATTTTTAGTTGAGAAAACTAGTGTAATATAAATAAAATATGTATAATTGAGAAAATTTTTCTAATTGAGACTCAAGGAGGTAAAGCAACTTGCCCCAAATCAGCTGGGGCAGGGATAACTTATGGTTTGGGGTTCTGCCACCCTGGATATAATTAGCAATAAGGACATTAGTCAGCTAATTAGGTCAAACAGACAAAGCAAACCACAATTAGCCCAATTATCTGAGTTTGGGCTTTCCATTATTAAAGTCTGGCTCAGAAATTATTCTCTTCTTTTTTCTAGGAACAGTTTTGTTTTGATTTTGGCTTGGGTGATGTGGCCCATTGCCTCGGTTCTCTCAGCTGGGGCTCCCACAGTATTGTTCACAGAAGCATTTCAGAACCACAGATGGAGGAAGTAAGGGAGAAAAGGAAGTGAGCGGGGAGGAAAGAGGGTGTGTCTTCGCAAACACACCCGCTTGAGGTACGCACCTGAGAACTGAGGTCCAAGCCAGAGGATTGCAAATGAGCCTCACTGCTTTCTGTCACTTTGGCTGCTTTAGAGTGCTTGCTGAGTCTCTTTTATGCTCCAGCCCTAAAATGGAGCTCGCAGTATTGGCCCTAGTCTCCTAACAAGACTGTGTGACATGGGACATGTTCCCAAAAGGGCTTATACTCATAAATACTTGGGTTCATGTGGGGTTTTGCTCATTCCTGGAGACCTTACTGGGTGCTCTGCCCTCAGGGGAGGCAGGGGCTCTGCCGGACTCTTTGGAACTGTGGTCACATGTGGCTTTAGGGGTGTAACTCAGTAAGAAACACTTGCTCCTTTGTAAATTCTCCATGCCCTGTATTTGCAAGTAGGCAAGTCCAGCAACACCATTCCCAGCTTCCATGTTTTATGAATAATATTCTTTCAGTCCCCAAACAATCCAGTCACTCTGAATAGATTTAAGATACCCTTGCTCAATGACTCAAATTCAGACACCACCTCCCAGAAATGAAACAAAAGACACATTTGCAAAAAATCAAAATATATCTTACCTCAAGTGTCTGATCTGACAGTATTGAGGGTAATAATTAGGTGGATGAACACCTCAGCTGTCCACTTCATTTTGTAGATGTGTGTGAGTGCATGCGATATAGTTACATGTATAAACTAGGGGGGAATCTTTCTCCTGTTTCTGATTTTATTTTAATCCAATCCTCGATGAAATCTGTAATACTTCCAAACAAGAATGTTTGGTCCTTAGCACTTTTCCATTTAGTTTAAAAATCTCAGGAGTAGCTTAATATATTAAATCTATGTGGTTCTCATTGTTTATGGGCATGTTATCACAATAGGACTTGTACTTCCTAGTTGTAAAAGTCTTTTGAAATCACCCTTTGAACCTGCCCTCAGATCTTAGAGGATTTATGGCATTTGTTTTTAATTTTCAGACTGAAACGCTGACCCAACGAAAGTCCTGGGCTTGCTGAATTCAGTTTTTTCTCAGCTCCTGGGTTCAATACCAAGTAGCATCAAACCGTTTACCAAGGGGTTTAGTCCTGCTGCCTGTAGGATGGCTATATGTGTCCCCAGCCCTGAGCTCCCCAGGAATCTAGGATTATAATAAATAACCACCTCCCAAACTTCCCCGACAGAAGGACTTGTAACTAAGGAGTGAAAAGCATGTCCGTTAGAGACTTGAGGACATAGACCAAAGCCAGTCCGGGTGAATGTAAATTAAAAAAACTGTATTTTGTCATATAAATCTATGTGAATCTTGTACATCTAACTGGAGGCTAATACCGGGTTACCCATATGTACTTGAATCTGACCACGCAGCTCCATCTCCAGGGGACCACTCTAGTGCAGGCTGTCCCCCAGAGGACAGCAGTGAGGTCCCAGCCAGTCTCCTCACACGGCCCTGCTCTCCCACATTCCAGTGCCCACAGCAGCCAAAGTGCTCTTTGAAAACAAACATCTAATCGTGCCACTTCCCTGGCTTAAGAAAAATACAGTGATTTCTCAAAACTCCAAGCAGTGGGTCCAGACACTCAGCATTGGTCCTCCCCACCTCTCCAGTTTCATCCAATGCCGTTCCCCTCTACTTTCTGTGCCTCCACCTCCAACCGCCCTGCAGCCTCTACTCCTGCTCTCGAATGCTTCCCCTCTGCTTCACCAATAAGCAACGCTTGGGGTGGTGCTTGAGAAGACTGGGTCTGGGAAGTAACAGGTAGGGCTGTATGGAGAATTCCGTGAGTTACTATGTGAAACATGCTCAGAACAAAGCCTGGCACGTAGTAAATACTCAGGAAGTAATCGCTGCTATTGCTCATCCTTCAACTCTCGGCCAACAGCACTTCCCCAGAGAGGTCCCTCCAGTTGTCCCAAAGTACAACTGGGTACACTCATGACTTCCTGCATGTCTTTATTGGCACAGTTTGTAGTTGTGTATATGTGTGATTATTAGATTAATTTCCCTCTTCTCTTCTGCTGGACTGTAAGCTTGGTGAAGCCAGGAACCATGTCTGTTTTGTTCATCATGTATTTCAAGCACCTAACTCAGTGCCTAGAGAGTATGGGGTGGTCAGTATATATTTATCAGGGGATATTGGAGGAATGAAAGAGTGGATGGATGGATGGATGGATGATGGATGGATGGCTGGCTGGCAGGATGGGTAGATGGATGGGTGGATGGATGAATGGGTGGGTGGATGGATGAATATATCTGGAAAAGTGTTAGACTGGTTAAGATAAAGCACTGGAAAGATTATCAGAGATTTAAGCACAATACAGGTACTGTGGATATCAAAATGAATGTTGGATGGTAGCATATTACCAATGATTTAAAATTAGGAGAGTAGTTGAAATTTGCTCAACAAATATTTGCTTGCTGCAGAAGGGAGCCCTCCAGCTGAACCTCAGAGGGTAAGTAGGGCTGCAGGAGGAAGATGGTTCTAGTGAGGCCTCACACCCTAACGCTGGAGAGCACAGACCTGGTTTGTATTCTAGCCCCACCACTCCCTAGCTGCCAACAGGGAACACGCTACTTCCCGTGCTCAACTCTGCATTTCCTTCTATAAGAGAGGGTGATAAGAGTGCTTCCTTACAGTGGTATCAAGAGGCTTAAGTAAACTTTGAATGTAAAATGTCCTGCTCAGGGCCTGGAGCATGGTAATAAGAAACTGCCACTCTGGACCTAGTCTGAAGAGACCCGAGGGAGTAACAGTTCATGCTGCTGAGTTGTGAGGAGTAGAGGGTTTAGAAGTGAATCACAGCCCTGCCGAAAATCTTCCGTCCTGCACAATGGGACGAACGCCGTCCTACCTTACTGGGGCACACGGCTCCATCTACTTGGTGCCTGACTTCCTGTTCCCTCCTTTACTTCCTGTTATGAACCCCAGGTCCTGGAGCTCTCAGCTGGCATTTTCACTGATGACAAAACTAACTTCATAATTACTTGAATTACTATAAGTTGAATTTTTTTTTTCAAATGTGAATCATTCTGTAGAGACCACTGATTTTCTCTTAATAAAATAAAATCCTAAAATAATCTAGTTGTTCTTTCCCCTTAAGCTCTGCCAAAAAGGATGGGGAACATGTACTTTTGCAATCACCTCATGTCTCCTTGATTTCCTCACTCACCGGCAGAAAATTCAATAATGAGCCGAGCACAGCTCACAGGGAGGGGAGAAAGTTTCCCATACCGAGTCCTCAGGGAAGAGACTTGAGGCTGATGGCAAAGCGCAAATTTAATAGCTGCCTGACATTCTAAAGTAAGGGGAGTCTGAGCCGCTCAAACAGTTGCGTACTTATGAAATAGGTGATTGTGTTATCCCTGCGGAAAAAGGACAGTGAGCAGGGTTTTCATTCTTGTGTGCGACATATGAGAGACTGCAAAAACCACCCAGATGACAAGCACTGAAGGGTCTGCTTCTCCACAAAGGCAAAAAATAATCTACTGCTTAGTGATAATAGAGGTGGGGTGATTATGGCTGGCGGACGGAATTTTCTTGAAGTGTGATGGCTGTGGGCAGTGAGATGTCTCTAATATAGACGGGTCTTAAATGTCACTAGAAATTATCCTAAATCCTATGGAAATAGCCATACTTGTGAGCATACAATTTCCTCCATTAAATTCAGATAATTTCTGATCCTCAAGCGATTCTTTGCATGAAAGACGTTATTCATGAAACTGCGTTTCCCTGTCTGGCCCAGAAGAGATAATCCCAATAATTATGTAGCCTAACTGATCTATCTCATTTAATTTTGCAGTAACCCTTTAAGGAGCTCCTCTTAAGATTTCCCTCTTACTGATGAATGTCAGTTGGGAAGTGGTGGACACAGCCAACGAGCCCGGGTCTTAGACGCCCTGGACTTTTCCCGCTCACAGTATTGTCCTCCCAGCATTCACAGCATTTCAAGCAGCACAGAGGTTTTTGAAGTCCAGAAGCTTCTACCATTTTCCAAAGCTCCATCTACAAAATTTAAAAGGTCTATCTACATGTATAATTAATACCTGGTATTTCCCCGGTGAATTTTGATTTAAAAGGGTTATGTGTCCATTATACTATTTAATCCTCAAAAACCTGTCAGGTAAATGTTACTTCCCTTATTCTACAGACTGAAAATGAGTCTGGGAAGGGGTCAGCATACCTGCCTGGGTCCTGGGGCCAGTAAGTGATAATGGGCCCCAGATTCAAACCTGGGTTCTCTCTGCCTCCACAGCCTTCCCTGCCTTGGCCATACCATCCCTACACAGCTTCGTTGTTTTTCTCTGCCTTTCCTGTCCTGCCACACAGCCCTTGTGTGCCTTTGCACTTCCTGATGCAAGTAGGCAAATGCCTGATGCCACAGGCCTGCGATTCCGGACAATCTGATGTAATCATCTTTCTGACTGTACCCTCAAGGAATAAACCGCAGGAGAGAGAGCCACTGGCTTTTCTTGTTTTGTTTTAAACAGTAATAGATGTTCGAGTTGCTATCAGTGTTTGAGGCTTCTAATCAGCCCAAATTGTCTGCTCTATAATATAGGTTGACCTTCTAGGCTGATAAACCTGCATCATTACTGACTTCAGCAGAAGTTGGTGTTTGCGTATTATTTGGGGGACAGAGTTCCGACAATGTCGAGAACAGCAAACATGATAAATCATTATAGGCAGGCTGGCTATGAGGACGGCACTTTCAATTGTGCCAGCCAATGGCAAGCATATGAGTTTATGTCAAGGCCAGAAGTAAATTTAGGTTTTCTCTACACGCTCAGTCTCTAGATCGAGCCAGAACAGCAATTTTTGTTTCCATCAATTAGCAGAGCCGGTCTCTAAGAGGTCACAGCTGGTTTATTTGCTGTGTCTGTGGCAGCAACAGTGCCAACAGAAGCTGGTGTATGTCACTCATTTAAATGAGAATGTATAGTCCTGGTTTTGTTTGTTGAGACCTGCCATCAAACTAAAAAGTTAAAAAGCAATTGACTGTCTTTGCATGTCATGGCAAACCACACAGCTTCCTCAATCTTTTCAGAATTATTTAGCCTGTAAGTGGACTGACCATTACCTAGCATGGTCTCTGATATCAATTCTCTTCAAGAATATTTATTTAGCACCTCCTGTATGAAAAGTGCTACTTATCCAGAGTCCACGTCATTAAAAAAAAAACAGGATATATCAGCTAGTGCCTGCAAATTCCCTTCTTTTATCCTGGAAACCCCCATGAAATCTGGCCGTCTTGAAAATCATGACTTCTGTGATCCTCAACATCACCCATAAGCTCTAATAGATGTAAGGCGGTAGACGTTTTGAGCCAACTCTCCTGAGCCAGGTCTTGATGAATGCATTACAATACCCAGCATTATTACCTAGATCTTACAGATAACCTTGGACATTCTTCTCCCAAATTCCCATCCTGTCTTATTTGTTTACTCATATCTCATTACTACCCTTATTATTATTTACTAAATATTTTTCTTAAAATTGACCTTATTTTTTTCACACTTCAACTGATTTACTTAAAAGGGAAAATTGCATTACCTGTTCCAAAGGAAAAATCAGTATCAACGACCATAAATAGAAGGTAGCCATAGGAATAAATATAATGAAGTAAAATAGTATTATTAAAATTCTAGCCACATGCTTCTGTTCCTAGCCGAGATGTGACAGGGACTGTGTCCACCCTCCTGCCTCAAACAACCGAAATGGACACTGAACACCAGACAACAAAGGACAGCGATCTCTGAGAAAGGGAAAGAAGTGAAGTGAGCCCGATAGTTGCTCCAGCTTACTGTTTAGAGTATCCAAGCAGCAGTGTAGGAAAAGGAACCCAGGCAAAACCCAGGAATCTCCCCGAATGGAAGACACGTTGCTGAGAGCCCAGGGGAGCAGGCTAAGAATTCAGAAGACACAGATCAAAAAGGAGAGAGCTACACTGAAATTACCCCAGGGATATGTGGAAGTTCCCCCTTAAGCCCTCAGCAGAGCACTGCCCAGCAGTGAATGAATAGGAGGAACCTTTGAGGATGGGGCAAGAATCCCCCAAAAGATTAGAGGAAATAGTACTTGGGACTCGCACAGGGCCACGTATCGTGACTGCTCCTATTAGCCAGATTGGAAAACCTCATGATTCACAAGTTATTGCACAGACAACCCAGAAGATCTGCCTTGGAAGTGGTGAATAATTATCCCTAGAGTGGCCACTGTTCTGGTATCATTTAACAAATCTTCAAAGCAAAACGCAAAATGATCAAACTGTTTCCACATAACTTAATTGTGACTCAGAACAAAACTCAATTATATTTACAGGAATGCAGAAATATTTGGCACCCAACAAGGTAGAATTCACAATGTTTTGCAATGAATCTAAAAGTTACTAGACACACACTATCTAAGATGAAGAGATAAAGCAATCAATTAAAACCGACCTGGAACTGGCATTGATGTTAGAATTAGCAGAGAAGGACATTAAAAGTTATTATAATTATATTCCATATTTTTAAAAAGTTAACTAGAGACAAAGGAGACATTAAAAATATCATATCACACAATTTTTTAAAGATTAAAATTGAGCTTTTAGAAATGAAAATCACAGTGTGTAAGATGAGGATTAATGGGATTAATGACACATTAGACATTGAATAAGAAAAGATCCATGGATTTAAAGGCCTAATAATAGTAACAATGCAAAATGAAGTGAAGTAGAGTTGTTGTTTTTTTGTTTTGTTTTGTTTTGTTTTCTATGAAAAGAGCATCTGTTAGCTGTGGCACAACTTTAAGCAGCCTAATATATTTGTGTTTGCAGTTCATAAAGGAGATGAGAGACAAAAAAGGACAGAACAAAATGAAGGATAATGGCCCCAAATTTTCCAAATTTGATAAGAACTATGAACTCACAGATCTAAGAAACTCAATGAAAACTATGCTAGGAAACATCATAATCAAATTGCTATAAACCAGTGATAAAAAAGAAAATCTTAAAAGCAACCAGAAGAAAAAAGTCATGGTACATAGAAAGGAACAAAAACAAGAATGTCAGTGTATTTCTCATTGAATACCATGCAAGCAAGAAGACATCTGAGCACCATCTTTAAAGTACTGAAAGTACTGTTAAGAGATAAAGATTTCTTTACCAAGGAAAAATAACTTTCAAAAATAAAGGTACAATAAATCTCCATTGATAGTTTATAACCATTCTTATAATAAAGATCAAAGCCTTTAACATTAAAAAAATTAATTAAAAAGACATTTTTAGACCTACAAAAGTTGAAAGAATTAATCACAGTAGACCTGCTCTACAAAAAATATTACAAGTCCTTCAGGAAGAAGAAAAATACTAGGTGGAAATGTGGATTTACACACAGGGATGAAGAACATTGGATTTGGTATGATCACTTAAACAAATGGAGAAAGTTGCTGGTCCTGGGTTGGAAAGCTTAATGTTGTTAAGAAGTCAGTTCTTCTCAAATTGGTCTATAGACTGACTGCAGTCCAAACTAAATCTCAGCAGGTCTTTTGAATAAAATTGACCAGCTGACTCTAAAATTTATATGGAAATGCAAAGGACCTCTAGATCAAGCTATAGCAAACCAGACAGTGTAGTAGTGTCATAAAGATAAACACATAGATCACAGAAGTAGAAGAGAATCCAGAAATAGACCCACACATAGATAGACCATGGATTTTTGACAGAGGTGTGAAGGTCATTCAGTCGAGAAAGTATAATGTTTTCAATAATGGTATGGGTCAATTGAGTATCTTATAAAAGAAAAAGAACTTCAATTCATACTGTATACCATAAGCAAAAGTCAACTCAGAATGGATCATAGATTTAAATATAAAATCTAAAGCTATGAAACTTCTAGGAGAAAAAAATAGGAGAAAATCTTTGTGAGCCTGGGCTTAGACAAAGATTTCTTAAGTAAGACATGAAAAGTACAACATATAAAAGAAAAAAGAATAATAAATGGGACAAATTCAATTTGTCAAAATTTAAAACTTTTGCTCATACTCTTAAGAGAATGAGAAGACAAACCACAGACTGGGAAAAATATTTGCAAATTGTGTATCTCATAAAGTACTTATTTCCAAGATCGATAAAGAACTCTGAAGCTCAATCATAAGATGGCAACAATTTTTTTTTTAAATTAGCAAACGATTTAAAGACACCTCACCAAAGAAGATAAACAGATGGCAAACAAAGCCTAACAAAGTATGTTCAACATCATTATTCATTAGGGAAATGCAATTTAAAACCATAGTGTGACATGACTACATACCTACCATAATGGCTGAAATTGAAAAGACTTGAACATGAGTGTTCATAGTAGCTTTATTTGTAATAGCCCCAAACTGGAAACAACTCAAATGTCCATCAGCAGGTGAATGGGTAAACATATTGTGATATATTCATATAATGGAATACTACCCAGCTATAAAAAGGAATGGACTATTGACACAGGGAGTCATGTTGAATGAATCTCAAAATAAATATGTTAAGTGAGAGCAGCGAGACCAAAACAAGAGTGCACACTGTATTATTCAATTTATACAAAGTTCTCAAAAAAATGCACACTGCTCTATAGTAGCAGAAAGAAGGTCAAGAGTTACCTGGGAAGGGGGTAGAAATGGTGAGGTGTGGGAGGGAAGGATCACAATGGATCACAAGGAAAATTTTGGGGGTGGTGGAAATATTTATTAATTTGATTGTGGTAATGGTCTCAAGGTGTATACGTGTCATTTCAAATTATACCCTTTAAATAGACAGTTTGTCTTATGTCAAGTATACCTCAAAAAATCTGTTAAAAATATTCTGTTGCTTGACTGAGGCTTGCTCTTCCTTTAGCAAAAGGCAGATTAGCTCTGGTTGGGAAGCCATTAAAGGCACACCAGCACAGAGGCTTTCACCTTGAAGCCCAAAGAGAGATTGAAAGACCATTTAAAAGAGAATAATGCTTGCCTTCTGTGATTCAGTGTTATTATATGCTCTGTCCATGAACCACTTTCAACAACCTCATGTGTCAGCAGATGGGACACGTATTCACCACATACTTTGGGAAACAATGAACCAAGACAATCCTTCTAAGAGTGTAGCAAGTATTGCAAAGTAACTTCATGTAATAAATATTCAGTTGAAACTGGAATTCTACAGCCTCGCCTAATGTTGGAACAGCAATAACTCAAGACCAACCCCGCTTAAGTGAGGAACGCAGGTTCCCCTTTGAGATTCCTCCTGGGCCGTGATGTGACTATGGTTCTTAGAGTTTCTTCATACCCCCCAAATTCTGCATATTTTAACAGCCCATTGGTGTTCTGGTCTCTTTCTCCAAATAAGGCAGTGGCAATGCCTGCTTTCAACGGAAGATCTACAGTAGGCAGGAAAATGTGAAAATACGCATTTCCAGAAGATGTGGAGGGTGAGTGAGACAGCCAATCCTGTCTACTCACCCCTCTTAGGGCAGGGGGAGAAAGCAGGTCTTTTCATGGTGTCCTACAGAACGGGCAAGAATATCAGGCAGTGGAGAGGGCTCCTGATGGAGATAGTTCAGATTTTACTTAAAAAATCATGATGGAAATGAGGGGGGAACTCAGAAAGGAAAGGGGGAAAAAAGGGTTGGCTTGGCGTGGATGCTTTTTTGAGATCGTTCGTCTCCATGATTTTTGCGCGAAGACTGCAAGATTGAGAGGCTGCCTTCTAGCTGATGTAAAGATGGATTCATGCCACGTTTGTTTACAGGTCTGTGCTGAAAACCCACCCTCTCCCGGTGTCACCACTTCCTCTAACTCATCAGTGAATTATCACAGGCACCTAATTCCTTAATCAGCATTTAGGCTTTGGGTCTACAAAACTGCATATCCCCTCTGGATGTGATAGAGCTGAAAGCTTTATGAGCTTTATGAGCTAAAAGCTTTCAGCTGTCATCATTGGAGAAGGAGGTCCTTCTCTCTTTTCATGTCCTGTTTCACTTCTACCAGCCTCAGGCTCCAGGGATGAGAGGTTGCAAGTAATTTTGATTCCAGAACACCACTTGGGTCACATTTAGTAGCTAGTGGAGTCAATATTCTGTCAAAAGTCACACCTCCAATGAGCAGTCTTCCTCCGCCTGCGCAGAATTTGTAAGCTCAGTTAGATTCTCTTTAGAACCTCACATCCTGAGATCAGTCTATGTCAGGAGGCCACTAGGAATGTAGGAGGATCCAAAGGTCTGGGCCACTTGCTCTGTCTCAGCTTCACCAGGTGACCATGATCCTGCCTGTAGTTTCTCACGTGTAACTATGTCCTTCCCAATCCCTGTCTTTGAAACTCTTCTAAGTCAACTCTGAACACACACACACACACACACACACACACATACACACACACACACACACTGCTGAACCCCCTCCCAGCAAGACCCTAGATAAGGGGCAAGTTACTGAACTTTTCTGTGGTTTAGTTTCCTCACCTGTAACATTGAGATACTGGGACGTGTATCTCATGTGATTGTCATGAGGATTAAAATAGTTTACATCTCAGAGGTGATTAAATCAGTCCCCAACATATAGAAAGAACCTTTTTTTTTTTTAAATATGTTAGGGACTCTTCCTTTTGGCTTCCTTACTTCCCTTCTCTGTCACTCTGCTGACCCATTTTCTGTGTCATTTTCCTAGTCATTACCTGCTTAGGCATCTCTTTCCTCCACGAGGCTACAGCTTCCTTGAGGACAGGAACTGTGTCATGTCTGTTCTTTTAATCCCTAGCATTGAGCACAGTTTCTGACACACAGGCTTACAATGAAGGTAGAATCAATAAATAAATCACCAGATGAAAAATTTAATATCTGAACAAACTAAGGATAACTTTTTTTTGCTATAGAGGAAAAAAAAAAAAGAGTGAGAGAAAATATACCAGATTGTTAAGACTACTTAGCCCTGGAGGGTGAAATGATGTGCAACATGTATTTTCTTCTTTGTTCTTTTCTATCTTTCCCTTATAAGGAGGGTGTGGATAGGGGCAGGGGGGTTACGCAACAGTGTATGCAGAGGACTGAGCTCTGCTCTAACCAGAGAGCATCAGGGATTATATTATCGAGAATGACATGAGCTGTATTCACAAATGAACTTGGAAATTTTGGCATCTGCACATAATAGAAATTTATTTCTCACTCCCATGTTGAGGGTGTATGTGTCTGTATGTATCCATGATGTCATTCAGGGACCCAGCCCCATGGAGGCTCCATCTGCACATGGTTGCCAGGTCACCCTGGTCTCTACGCATCTGGCCGGTGGACTGGGGAAGAAAGGGTGTGAGTAGGTTCATACGGGAGGTGTACCTCACTTCTGCCCATTTTCCCCTTGTCCAACTTGAGTAACATTGCTCCAGTTGGCAAGAAGGCTGGAAAATGTAGTCTAGCCATATGTGCCAACAGAAAGGAAATGGGTTTGGTGAAGGGGCAGAGGAAGAGTTAGCTTCCCTCCCCTGTACTCTGTCTAAGCTAGCCTGTTGGTTCAACCAATTGGCCTCCCCTCCTCTTCTCTCTCCCTTTCCATTTATCTTCCACAGAGCTGCCAAAGTGACTTTTCTCAGATAAATATTTGACTTGTCACTTGCCTTACTTAGCTCCCTTTCATTAACTAAATAAAGTTCAAATCTCTGTAGGCTAAATCTCTCAGTCCATAAACTCAAGGGCGCAAGAAATATTTCTGTTTGTGACAGGATTTAATTTCAGTGTTGAGCTCCCATCCTGCCAGGTAGTAGAGCTTTCTCCCTTTTACCCTGGGTAGGGTCTGAGTTCTTGAGGGTATCACAGTACCAAGTCTTGAGAGGGCATAAGATCTTCAGTAGTCACCTCAGAGGGATTTTCTGAAAGAAACCAACACATCTCTTGCCATCAAAACACTGCAAGAAACCATCTTGAGAATCTCATTCAAATTGCCAGTGAAAGGAAGCAAACCAAACCCAGCATACCGAAAAACAAACAAGCAAACAAACGAAATAGAATAAGAAAATGAGTCACTGGGGATGGGGGTGGAGGAGCCATTAAAAAAGAATTCGTGGCAGAAGCAGAAATCTCTTGTGTACTTATCTTTATAAGAGAATAGAAAAGCAACTTGAAAAAAGAGGTCTCATATTAGCCAGCTAGCTACTATATGGTGCAAATGAGTGGCAGCATGTGTTTTAATGCTTTTTATTGGTATTTTAATTTATCTCTAAGCACCATCTTTACATCTTATACAGTTCCACTGAAACCAAAGTGCAGCTTTCACTTTAATGTTTCCTGGAATGCAAAATAGTTCCAACAAGCAATATAAAGATGTATCTGTTTTTGCTGAATTATACTCAAATGTATGAAGAAAGGGGATGTGTCCAGATATAGAAATGACAAAACATTACATCTGGAAGGATCTTTCATCTTGTGTATAGAGAAACTGGGGTATTTAGAAGCAATAGCTCACCCAAGATCCTGTAGTGACAAACCGGGGCCTGGATCCAGACATCCGCACCTACTCTCAGCTGGAACAATCTGGGTGGTCAAGGAAATTGGCACATTTCACTCAGAGTTCCAGAAGGTAGAAGCCTTGAAAGCTGCTGGGAACTATGTCAAAGCATAAAGCAACAGTCAGAAGCCATAGGTTTCCTTGTACTCTTAACACCTTCTACCTTCTTCTAGATAGAATCAGAACTTACTTCTAGGGCTCTAAATCTCCCTCTAGCTAGTGTGATTTCTTGCCCACACTTACTGGTCACCATGCACATTCCCCCTCCTCTGTTCACAGCACCCCCACCTCTGGTTGCCTCCGGAGATTGATCCCGCCCCAGTGCACGCAGTCTTGGGGGAAGATCCTTTCCAGTGTCTGTTGTTCCTTGGTTGAGGAGAGTCCATGTGATATATAAGCCAGTGAGAGTCCTTCTCATGGACATTCAGATTTTAATCAGAGTAACACGAAGATGAAAAAACACTGGAGCCAATTCATCCAGTGATAAACCCGGAAGAGTCTGTCCATTGCCTGCTCCCAAGATACCCAGTGCTTCCTTAGCCCCCATCTTCCTGAGAACTGGTTATTTGGCTTTTCCTTCAGTTTGCTGTGTCATCTCAGATCCATCCAATAAATGTATTTCTTTGCCTAGTTTGTTCATTTGGTTTTGGTTGCTTGCAAATAACCTGAATTGATAAAACATTCAGTGGGCAGTCCTACTGATCCAACTCCACTTAACTGCTTAAGCAAATGGGTTAACCACTGCCTCAGCATGCTGATGACTAATATCCAGGATGCCTCAGTCTAATACATCCATGCGCTCCATTTGAGTTTTGTACTTACCGAACATTGTTGTTTGTTCCTAAATTTGTTCATGCCAATTACAAATACAGTTGCAATTTCATAATGTAATTAAATATTAAAGAATGAGTGCTTGCTTCGGCAGCATATATACTAAAATTGGAGCGATACAGAGAAGATTAGCATGGCCCCTGTGCAAGGATAGCTCACAAATTCATGAAGCATCCCATATTTTTCCCAAAACCATAACATACCTAGGAATAACAAAGAAGTAAAAGATCTGTACTCTGAAAACTATTAAACACTGATGAAAGAAATTGAAGATGACTCAAAGAAATGGAAAGCAATTCCATTGTCATGGATTAGAAGAACAGATATGGATAAAATGTCTACATTACCCAAAGCAATCTACACATTTAAAGCAACCCCTATCAAAATACCAACGGCATTTTTTACAGAACTAGAACAAACTATCCTAAAATTTCTATGGAACCACAAAAGACTCTGAATAGCCAAAGCAACCTTAAAAAAGAAAAGCAAAGCTGGAGGCATCACAATTCCAGACTTCAAGTTATATTACAAAGCTGTAGTAATCAAAATAGTATGCTACTGACAGAAAAATAGACACATAGATCAATAGAACAGACAAGAAAACCCAGAAATGAACCCACAACTATATGGTCAATTAATATTAAACAGAGTAGGGAAGAATATCCAATGGAAAAATAAAAAAACACTTCAACAAATGGTGCTGGGAAAACTGGACAGCAACATGCAAAAGAAAGAAACTGGACCACTTTCTTTCACCATACAAAAAATAAATTCAAAATGGATTGAAGACCTAAATGAGAGACAGGAAACCATCAAAATACTAGAAGAGAGCATAGGCAATAATTTCTCTAACATCAGCCATAACGACATTTTTCTAGATAATGTCTCCTGAGACAAGGGAAACAAAATCAAAAATAAACTACTGGGACTACATCAGAATAAAAAGCTCCTGCACAGCAAAGGAAACAATCAACAAAAACTAAAAGACAGCCTACAGAATGGGAGAAGATATTTGCAAATGCCATATCTGATAGAGGGTTATTATCCAAAATCTATAAGGAACTTATACAACTCAAAACCCAAAAACACAAATAATCCAGTTTAAAGAAATGGGCAGAAGACATGAATAGACATTTTTCCAAAGAAGACATCCAGATGGCCAACAAACACATGAAAAGATGCTCAACATTATTCATAATCGGGGCAATAAATGCAAATCAAAACTACAATGAGATATCACCTCATACCAGTCAGAATGGCTAAAATTAACAACACAGGAAATGATAGGTGTTGGTGAGGATGAAGAGAAAGGGAAACCCTCCTACACTGTTGCAAACTGGGACAGCCACTCTGGAGAACAGTATGGAGGTTCTTCAAAAAGTTAAAAATAGAACTACCCTGTGATCCAGCAATTACACTACTAGGTATTTACCCAAAGGATACAAAAATACTAACTCAAAGGGATAGATGTGCCCCCAATGTTTATGGCAGCATTATCAACAACAGCCAAATTATGGGAAGAGCCCAAATGTCCATCGACAGATGAGTAGATAAAGAAGATGTGGGGTGTGTGTGTGTGTGTGTGTGTGTGTGTGTGTGTGTGTGTGTGTACATACAGTGGTATATTACTCAGCTTTAAAAAAGAATGAAATCTTGTCATGTGCAATGACATGGATGGATTTAGAGAGTATTATGCTAAGCAAAATATGTCAGTCAGAGAAAGACAAATACCATATGATTTCACTCAGATATAAAATTTAAGAAGCAAAACAAATGATCATGGGGGGAAAAAAGAGAGGCAAACCAAGAAGCAGACTCTTAACTATAGAGAACAAACTGATGGTGACCGGAAATAGGTGGGGGGGGGGGGGGTTGGATAGGTGATGGGGTTTAAGGAGGGCACTTGTGATGAGCACTGGGTGTTGTATGCAAGTGTTGAATCACTTACATTGTATACCTAAAACTAATATTACACTGTATGTTAACTAATTTAAATAAAAATTAAATTTTTTAATTTAAATAAAAACTAAAATATGTATATATATTAACTAATGAACTGTGAAGGCAAAAATAGTGTTTATTCTTGTGAAAGAAAAAGTTGACTTCTCTGGAGTCTTGATAAAGGGAAGCAACTAGAAAATGTGGTGAGTAAGTTAGGTGTGTATGAGAGGCAATCAGAAAATGGCGCAAAATTATAAAACTCTAGAAGAATTTTATAAGTCACATTGCTTCTCAAAGTTTTTTAAGTTCTTGTGCCCCTTTAAATAAATCAAAACTGAAAATCATGGAGAGTTCCTAACAGGTGACTGCAATCAGCGGACTCAAAACCAAAGAGAAGGTTTTGGCCGGTGAAAAATTGGGAAATAAATGAACATTTATATGTGTTAAAATCCTTAAGGCATGTATTATTCATTATGATTTCCTGGTTTAACTATATTTTTTAACTTAATTAAACAATCAAACTGAATAGGAGGTTTTATGTACAGAAATGCAGAGAAAAACTCATACTACTCTTGCACCTGCCCAAGTGTTTGTCCTCAGTGGTGCTGGCCTGTCTTGAATTTGGGGACTCTTCCCACAACTCTGCCTCTGAAACGATAACAGCTGCAGAATATCTGAGGAACTGCCTCATTCACGTCTTTTTCCCGATGGGAATACCGAGGCACAGAGAGGGGGAGTGACTGTGCTGAGTCATTCAGTGGTTGACGGCAGAGCTGAGACAATGACCCAGGTCTCCTCAATGTGCATGAGCTCAGCCTGCAGCACAGGAGTTTGGTCCAAAGGATTTTATCCATGTATTTATTCCTCTGTGGACACAGCTTTAATACGAAAAGGAATTATTACACCAAGACAATGTGAAATAAATTATCGGGTCATTTTAGAAATATTATCCACTCAAAAAAATATGAAGCTCATTATTCAGGAGTGAAGGAAATGGGAATGAATTAGTCTGGGAACCCTGAATAAATCACAGTTAACTCATTTGCAAGCCTCTTAACCCTGAATACCGATGACGGGGCCATGCTGCTCCTGGTCTGCTTTCTCCTCTGTCACCCGGGTTCCCACATAGCCAGCTCAGTTACCTGATGCAACTTCATAAACAAAGCAAGAAAGCTCCATTTTACAGTCAGGGGCCAGGCTAGCAAGATCATTTTTTTTTTAAATTATCCTGGAAATCTATCCTTTTCACTGAAGTGATTGTGAGCACGAAGGGTAATGGTCAATTAGGACAAAAAAGTAGGATCAGCTGATGTAAATTTTACTGACTGATTTTTTTACGCCCTCGGATTGATCGTGTTTCGGCAGGACTGACAAGTCTGAACGATGTTTTTGTGTTGGGTTGTCAAGGACTAAATTTCTTATACACCTATTCTGGCACCATGTTGGCCTCTAACAGGGTCAACACTTCCCTCCAATCTTTCCCTCTCCACCTCCCGTTTCCTCCTCCTCCTCTTCCACCTCCTCCTCCTCCTCGTTCCATGAGGATGGTTGCCATGTTCCATTTTACTCCCTTCTCAAAGGAAGGACAGTGCTGCACAAAACCAAAGACGTGACTAGGACAGACTGCCAGAATTAAGCTGGGAGAGTGTCTGCGTATTTGCTGGGTTTTATTTCCTGGGAGCTTCCAGCAATCTAGATCAGATAAGAGTTATAAAGTCAAATACCACAGAGCTGGGCAACTAATACATGCAGTGAGGTAGACGAACCAGGCTGGGGGGCTCTGGGTACACGCAAGAGTCCATGACTCATCAAAAGGGCAACCATGAGGCAGCTCTAGCCTCCTGGAGGAAACTGGGCCCAGTTAGCCATATCTGCCAGCTTTTTAAGAATGCTAGAAATCTAATTATTTCATGTAAAAAAAAAATCTCTTGATTTTAAAATTAATTATAATTTTAAATACTGTTGAAGCCAAATAAAATATATCTTTGGACCAGTCAGAGTCCATGGGCTACCAGTGGGTGACCCCTGACTTCCCCAGGGCTCCGCTCCCTTGCTGCTGGGTGTCCTCCCAACTAGCCAACTCCAAATGGACATGGTAAAACTTAGGAATAGGGCCTTGAGTTTTAGAGAAAAAGGTGAAGCTTCAGCCTCCTTAGTTCTAGACTTGAACCTGTCTAGGCTCAGTAAAAAGAATCCAGCCTGTGACCTGGCCTAGCTCCATCAAGTTTAACGTTAGGACTTGGGGCCAAAATCTCAGCACAATTGAAAGTATCAGTTTTCCAGGCTAATGTTCTCATTCTCTTGATGAATTTCTCCCACGGTTCTCAGGGACAGTGATGTGTGGCAGGAATCCGTGGTTCACAACCCCATGTCCTGGCCATCTTTCTTTTTTTTAATTGTCTGTGGGTAATCCTGTTATATTGCCCCTTCCAAAAGCTTCCTTTGTATGTGTTTGGATGAGGGGAGTAGGCAGAAGATGAGGCTCAGTATATCATAATAATCTACATGAATCAAATTAACTGTATTGTCCATTTCATTGACTCTGCATAGACACCGGGAACATAAGAAGACCCCACTGTTTCTCACTATTAAAGTTGCAGTAGTTTTATTTACGAAAATATTTATTTTCCACCTATAATATTCAGGATCAAGAATTCCCGTAAGTAATTAGAATTCAGTAGGGCTGTTTGTTTATTATAGAGAAATCAAAATATATTACATAGCTTTTTGTTTACAAAGACTTCTTCATGTAATTAAAGAATATCATATTTTGGCATTTGGTTTTCCTTATTATCTCAGTGCTTTGTTAATAAGTTTTTAATTGAAAATCATCTCAATAAATGTAACTATAGTGTGTTAACTGAACCCACCAAATATTCTGATACTCATCATTAATAGTGTGAAAAGTCAAAGGCTCTATTGTGTTACCTAATGAGCACTTATCATGTGGACTTCTATATATCAATAAGGAGAAGAGATGAATTGACCCATTTTTTTCTGGAAAGTACCCAAAAACCGCACCATCAGGAAGAATCTTTGGGCAATCTGAGTTACCTTTATAAAATAAGTGTTAGTCAAGTTCCCACTGTTCTCTGGACCTGTTTCCTTTGCAGTGGAATGGCAGGAGTTAGACACGCTCTTCTCTAAAGGACTCTTTGAGCCCTGATGGGGTGAAGAGGCTGGACTCTGGCCTCCAGTGCTGGGTTTGAGTCCTTGCTCTACACTCACTCCCTGAGTGACCTGGGGTAAGTCCTTCTGGAGACACCGATTTTCTCATCTGTTAAATAGGAATGACAATATTACCAATCTCACAGTGATTATAGGAATTAAATGGGATAACACATGCACTCAGAACTGCACTTGGTATGTAATAAACACCAACAAAGGGTAATTAGTAATATTCCAGCACTAAAGTAAATAGAGTTCTTTCCGAGGAGGCCGCTGGCCCACTGAGAAGGAGCCCTGGCTTCTTATCCCAGCTCTGCAGTTAGCCAACTGTGACCATGAGGAGATGGGTCTTAGGAGCTCCTTGATTTTGTATCTGTAATGAGGAGGATGGGCTGGCATTGTTGGTTCTCAACCACAACTAATTTATAATTTTCCAGAGGGGAGATTTGAGTGCTCCCGGGAATGGCAGAGTATATATTTCTATTAAGGTTAACTAGCCTGACCGCTAGGATGTGGACTAAAATAAACAGATCTATTACATTGTCTAGGATGGAGTATTTTAGTCAATGACAGACAATATAGCACCTTCTGTACTTCTGTAGAGGGACACAGTCTCCTAGACAGGAAAAGTGTGAGTGAAACATTTAGACCTCTCTCCCTGCTCCCTTCCTCCTTCTCCTCTCCTCCCTGACCAGTTGGCTTAGTTGGGGAGCAGGGCCTGGGCCTGGGGCTCAGCTTTCTCTCTGTGGGAGCAGCCTCATCTCGGTACCCATGTGCTGAGTGCAGTAAATACCATGGGGTCTATTTGAATTCCTTAGAAGGAAAAGGCTCAAGATCGGTATGGCTTGTTGATACTGCAGTGCAATTCCCCAGCCAGGCCTGACCACAAGGATCCAACATTTTCAAGGACCCATAAACAGATTTTACTGGTTAAAAGGTGTGAGTCTTTGGACTCCAGCTGCCCAACCACTGCCTTCGGAGCCAACCCTCCATGGTTGAAGACTTTTTCCTTGAAATGTGACTGCCTCCACAGTTCCACCCTGCCTCAAGCTAAAAGGTTCTCTGTTCCAGCTCTGAAATCCTCAGGCACTATCCATCTTGTTCTTGTTTAAACATTCTAGCCCAGAAATAACTTGCAGGATGAAAGGGGGCGTTATGTCAGCTCTGCCTTGGCTCTTTCGCCAGGGCACATGTATTTTTCTATGTGTTCTTTCTCAGCGGTCCCTATACAGCACTAATCAGGAACAAGTTCACTCCTTCTTGATTTCACATGAGCTGTTTGAACTTCCCCAGAGTATTCCAGCAGCTGAAGTGATTGTACACATAATAGCCAGAGCATTTCTATCTTCCTACTGGCCCTTGTAATCGAGCCACAAGAGATTTGGAATTCCCTAGTAAGGAACCTATTAAGCTATCTGGACAATAAATATAAAACCAGTATTTGTTTCCCTATAAGACAAATTAATGGCATATAATAACCATATATGCCTACCATATTATATATTATAATGTATATTACATAATATATAATAACCATATATGTATAATACATGTGTAATACACACATATATATAATATATATGTGGAGATATATATATATATATAATAGCCATCCATGTCTGATAACCAGTGCGATGCATTTATGGGGGATAGTGCAGTGGGCTGTATGGAACTGAGCTTCCTTCTGATTCATGTATCTGATAGTAATGAAGATATATATCTCAGAAACTACAGCTGATGGGCTCTGCCGGCTCTCCATTGATTCCATAAATGGTTTCTTTTCCAGATTGTAAGAGGACCTGATAAGCCATTTCCTCTAATCACCACGGCACTTTAGGCAGAGCTGGGCCAGTTCTCATATTGATCCTCTCTTCAATTCCAGCCCTCACTCCAGCCCTAGGCAAGGCAGAATTTCCTTCCAAACACTTCACAACACTGCAGATAATTCCAGTGAGGTCCAAAGAAGTGCAATTCTTCTCCTGGATTTTATTTTTCATAATACTCAGGCTCTTGATTTTAGTTATGGAAAAGGATGATTATTAAATATGGAGAGTTGGAGGAGCAACAGGTGTAGAACTCCAATATTGTGGTGTTTGAAAATAAGGAGCTCACAATTTACTTTTCAGAGGATTGTACACTCCTGAGAATAACAGCTAAAGGTGCAGAGAGATAAAGAGGAATACTGTCTGAGTGCAGAAATGTCTTGTTTGAGTTGTTTTATATTTAGATAGTATTCTAACGTCCTAAAATATTAAAAAAATAATAAATCAGTGCAGATGAATCGTAATGCTAAAATAGTTTCTCCCCCTGAAACTGGATTGATATTGCCTTTTAAGGGTACTTACCAAGGGTGTAGCTCAGCAGAATGCTGCCAGAATAACTTTGTCCTGATGGAATCAGTGTCTAACCCAACAGCTTCCAAGGTACAGAGGGAAAAGGGAAGCCCCTCTCATCTGCAGGTGCTCTGGTTCCCAAGGGACTTAGTTATAGGAGACCAGTGACCTAGAAGGTAAATGTCTGGGATATTTTTAACGACAAAAACAACTCATATTTACAAAGAATCATACAACAAATACTGATGTACTCTCCACTCAAAATGAACAATATTTTGCAATAGTTACTTCAAGATCTTTTTTATTTAAAGAAATAAACACACACATTATAGAGAACATTGAGAGCCCTCCTGTTCTCATCCTCAAGCATGTTTACCTCTCTCCAAACCCAGAAGAAACTCTTATTGTAAGTATAGAGTATGTCTAATCCATGTTTTTAAACTTTTACTGTGAGCGTGTATGTCTACATATATCCATAAGTGCTGTAGAGCATTACCATGCTCGCCATTTTTAATTTAAATAAACGGTATAAAAATGTAACTTGCTTTTTCTCACGCAACAGTTTTTAAGATCTGTCCATATTGATGTATGAAGATATTCCTCATTTATTTTAGCTGTTGCACACCATTCCATGGTATCAATATATCACAATTTATTAAACCCTATTCTCTTACAGATGAATATTTGAGTTGTTTCCAATTTTTTTTTATTTAAAACAATGCTGTAAAGAACATTCTTTGGCATTTCTCCCTGATGCACATGTATAAAGGTTTCACTAGGATATAAACCCAGAAATGGGACTGAGGGTGTTAGGCTATGGGCATTTCAAACTATGCTTCATATCACCAAAGCACTTCGCAAGGTGATTACACCAACTGGCACGTCAGTGATGATGAGTTCCTTTTTCCCACCTGAACTTGATATTGGAGAATTTCTTAAATTCTGCTCATTTTATGGTTATGGAATGGTTCATCTGGTTTTATGGATCATCTGGTTGTTTTAATTTATATTCCTCTGAATACTAGTAAGGTTGAGCATCTCTTCATATGCTTCTTAGCCACTTGGATTTCTTCATGAAATCTCTGCTTATATCTTCTGCCTATAATTCTGTATGGTTGTTTGTCTTTTTTTAATTGATCTGTAGTAGTTCTTTACCTAGGCTGCTTACTAATCCTTTTTTTTTTTTCACATACACTACATCTCAAAGGCTCCACTGTTCCTTGACAATTAATTAAGAGTTGGAGATTCACCCACTCAGGAGATTTCTGGACCATTAAAGAGTAATCTAAATAATTTATAGAATAGTGATTTTTAAGAGACCTCTTGGTCTGGGCATGGGGTACTCAGGAGGATCAATAAGGTGAGGGGGCAACCTCGAGGTTTGATGAAAAGGCTGTGGGAGACAATTCTGTCTTGATCTTCAAGAGTACACCATTATGACCTAAGTAGAAGAGGTTTCTCAGAACAGAATTTTAATGCTGTCACCATTCCAAGCATTTCTAAGCTATGCTCTGAGAATTGCTCAAGCTTTGTCAACAGACGCTGATAATCTCTTGTCAATATTTACATTGGTAGCTTTTCCTTTAAGGGAAGGAGGCTACTCAAAGACAAATAACAATGACTACTGTAAATTCTATTCCACCTGAAATTTGCTGCTGCAGAGTGAGAGTGTGGGATTTCCCTAAGCAATGCCATCATTGTAGTTGTTGGACTTTTTATCAGAAGTGTCACTTATGAAAGTTACATCACGAGGACATTTCCATGGTCTTTCTACTTAAAATTACAGAAAAACCATTGAACAAAAATTAGATTTAATAAGTATCTATGAAGGCAATTGACAGAATCCACCCACACTCCTAACTAGAGGAGGAGAGGATCTTCTGAGGCAAAGGTGGGAAGAAGACCTAGGGAACTCACCATTAGGAACCGCTCTGCCACCGTGGATGAAAAGCTTCCAAAGCAGGTCTTTTGCGGGGGGGGGGGGGGGGTGTTTAAGAGTAATTTTGACCTCATTAAAGGAAAAACTCAGAGTGGCTGGAATCTCCTTAATGTGATGGAGCCCTTCCAAGACTCTGGACAGCAATAAAGAGGCCAGATGCAAACACATCGAGTACAGGGCATGAAAACTGGGCAAACCCATAAAAACAGAGAGAGAAAGGTGACTCCTGGTTCTACCTCCTCTTGAAAAACAGGGAAGAAATGGTTCAGAAATAAACTGGTTCTTCTGGACCCGCCCACAACCCTAAATCTTTCCCCATTCCCAGAGAGCTGGGGGAATCATTGAACTAACCATGGAAACTTACACCAGCTGGGCCTCTAACTTAAGCATTGCAGGAATATACCAACATGGTCTACGTGTATGAGGAGAACCCACACAACCTGCACACTTGTTTTAGATCTAGTATGAGGCCTAATTCAATCTCTCATGTTCAACGGTGGATAAACAATGCAGAATCTATAAAAACATTCTGAAAAAAATACAGATACCATTGTAATCAACAAATAGAGAAAGAGCATCCATTTGAAAAAGAAATACTACATTAAAAAAATAAAGTTCAGATAATGTCTGCTTTGTGCTCACAATAAAATTTGATAAAACTTAGCCTCCGAGATAAAGAATGACGATTACATGAGGGGCTCAGACTGAAAAGTAAAGGGAATGAGACAGGGGAAAAAAATATGAAGAAACTAACATTACTACAACTAAAACTTTTAACTAAATGATTGTCAATAAAGAGTGGGATCACAGCTGTAGAAAACTGAATTGGTCAGGTAAAGGAAAAGATTGAATCACTCTCCTGGGTTGAAAAGACAGATGAAAATGAGGGAGAAACACTGAAATTGAAATAATAGTTAGACATTGTAGAAAAATACTTTTCCTGAGCTGAAGATCTGAATCTGCAGGTCAAAGGTGTTTATCATGTAGCAAGCAAAATTGGTAAAATGAGATTGGCACTAATGTGTATCTTGGTTACATAACTGAATTTCAAAAGTAAAGACAGCTTCCTACAAAGAGGCAGAGACTTAGGTGCTATGGTGGGGTGAAGGGTTACTTGGAAAAAAAATCAATTTGCCCTCAGAGATCTTCTACACAACATTAAAAGTCAAATAATAAGAAAAAAATAAAAATTTAAGAGAATATAATAAATCAAATTAATAATAAAACAATAAGCTTCTGGAGGCAAAAGTTGTCAGGACCAAATGAATCAAAACAAAGAATTACTAAGTTATTTAACAAAAACTTAATTAGGAAGATTAATGCCATTTCAATATAGAATTGTTCATAAAAATTTAATAATTGTTGAAAAGGGAAATGCATAATATTACAAAAATAATAATTTGTAATCGTACGTGCTTGTCTCAAAAGTCCCAAAATATACATGGTATAGAAGAAAGACATTGGGGCCGTTAGAAAAATACATGGATTTCTGCATTTGTGTGAGGGAATACATGGTTTCATTCATAATATTGACAGCCACACTTTTTTTTTAATTTATGGATAACAACTAGGAAAATTTAAATCAAAATTTATGCCATTCATGCAAATCAATCAATGTGAGATGTTGTGTCAATAAGAGAAAGGATAAAAATCATATGATCATTTAAATAGAGGCAAAAAAATCAAAGTACAACATGCATTCGTGATAAAAACCCTCAATAAAGTAGAACTAGAGGGAACATAACTCGACAGAATCAAGGCCATATATGAAAAACCCACAGCAGGCGTCATACTTAATGGGAAAAAACTAAGAGTTTTCCCCTAAGGTCAGGAACAAGACAGGGATGTTCAGTCTCACAACTTTTATTCAATATAGTACTGGACGTCTATAGCAATCAGACAGCAAAAGGAGAAAAAAAGGCAAAGAAGGAAAGAAGGAAAACTTGATGATAGTGTTGCTGAAAATTGTAACAGATTTATTTATAACAACTATACAGATAGAATGGATTTTCATTTTTAGTTAATTTCTAATTTAATGTTTTGCTATTTCAATAAGCATATCTTTGACCTAAGAACTCATTGATTCTAAGTTATTATTGGCTGCCTGAATATGTCAGCCATGTGTAACCATTACTTTTCCTCCTTATACTTTATAATTTTATATAATAACAGCCATCTGTAAACTTAGAGCCTTATGGAAGTTAATGAATAATTATCCTTTACATTATAACTATAAATCTGCTAATCATTAATATACTTGGTAGTCATTATCTCTTATTATGGACATTAACCCAGTTTAACAAAGATCTTGAGTGTCAAATAGGGTCAGGTTGCTTCTATACTTCAAAGGGTGGTAAGTGTGAAGAGGAGGGGGCCAAGGTTTGGAGCCATGCCTAGTTCCTGGCACATAGTAGAAGATAAACACTAGTTGAATGGCTGAGATTAGTGTTTATCGAGTGTCGACCGTGTGCCAAACAGTGCTAGGTACTTTACATCATTGTCACATCTAATTTCCCCCAGTCCTTGTATGTGTGTATTGCTATTCTCATTTTTCTAAGAAGGAAGTAAAGGTTTGGAGAAATTAACATACTTTCCTGCAGCTTGGCTGCATTGCTAAAATTTGAATCCAGATTTTTCTGGCCTTAAATCACAGCTCTTTCCACCACACTTCTGATATCTAAACATATGTATCACTGAAAGTTACTTACAAACTATGTGTTAGGAGTTTGAACCATTCCAGCCACCTCATTCAATAGTGAGCAACAATTCAATGATTTACAGTTCAGTCATTTTCTTTAAAGTGAAATCATTTTTGGTGAAAAATGATGCAAGTTTATATTGCATTGGAGTTGGCATCAATATCATTTTGAGAAAACCATTAACAGAATCCTAGAAACTGAGGGTCTGAAGGGACTTCAGATTTTATTTAGGCTAATCATAGTGGGAAACGTATATCCTTTGCTCTGATTGGGATCTTGAATATATCAAATTAGAAATTCTTGAGGCATACTCTGTGCTGAGAAAGAGAAGTGGTGGCTGAGTGAGTTGCCAGGGAATCAATGGCAAGTAAGGCAGACAAATTGAGTGAGAAACTGAGAAGTAAATTCAAGGGCTTCAGTGTCTATCTCCAGGCCTGAAGACCAAAAGAAATAAATATTCCACTGGTGCTTGACTTGATGATATTTGAGGTCCCTTTGGACCATGAAATTCTGTGATGAGACCAAAGGCCTTTTCAGAGTGATGATAATGATGTTGTTGATGAGAAAACCCAACATAAAACTCCATGAATCTGAGGGGGTGGGAGAAGGGATGTTTAAAATCTTCACATTGGTTGTGTGTATTCAATGGGGACGTCTGTGATTTGGCAGAGCCTAGGGTATATTTGTTTTTTTTTTAATTTAATTTTATTTTACTATGTTATGTTAGTCACCATACATTACATCATTAGTTTTTGATGCGGTGATCCATGATTCATTGTTTGCGTATAACACCCAGTGTTCCACGCAGTACGTGCCCTCCTTAATACCCATCGCCGGGCTAACCCATCCCCCCCTCCCCTCTAAAACCCTGTTTGTTTCCCAGGGTCCATAGTCTCTCATGGTTCGTCTCCCCCTCCGATTTCCCCCCCTTCATTTTTCCCTTCCTTCTCCTAATGTCCTCCATGCTGTTCCTTATGTTCCACAAATAAGTGAAACCATATGATAATTGACTTTCTCTGCTTGACTTATTTCACTTAGCAGAATCTCCTCCAGTCCCATCCATGTTGATGCAGAAGTTGGGTATTCATCCTTTCTGATGGCTGAGGAATATCCCATTGTATATATGGACCACATCTTCTTTATCCATTCATCTGCTGAAGGGCATCTCGGCTCTTTCCAGTTTGGCTATCGCGGACGTTGCTGCTATGAATATTGGGGTGCATGTGCCCCTTCTTTTCACTACATCTGTGTCTTCGGGGTATATTTGGATCCAATTGAATTTGGGTGACTGTAGTAAGCTAAAGAGTGGCCTCCCAAATATGTGTGTCCTAATCCCCAGAACCTGTAGATGTTACTCTATGTCATCAAAGGGATTTCGCATGTGTGAATAAACTAAGGATGTTGAGATGGAGAGATTATCCTGGATCATCCTGGTGGGTCTGATGTCAACACAACAGTCCTTATAAGGACACTGGAGGAGTCAGAGTCAGAGGAGAAGACGATGTGAGGTTGGAAGCAGACAGTGGAGTGATATGCTCTGAAGATGGATGAAGGGGGTCACAAACCAGGGAATATGGCAGCTACTAGAAGCTAGCAAAGACAAGGAAATAGATTCTCCTCGCAAAGCCTCCGGAAGGAGCAAGCCTTGCATATACCTTGACATTAGCCCAGTGAAACTGATTTTGGATTTCTAACCTCCAGACCTATAAGACATTAAATCATCAGTGTTTTAAGCCACTAAGTTTGTGGTACTTTGTTACAGCAGCAGTAGAAACCTAATGCAGTGACTCACTAGCCAGAACTGAAGTCATCGCCTGACCACTTTTTCCTCAGGATAACCCTTCAAAGAGAAGTGAGTTTTAAAAAGACAAGTCATACCATTAACATGAAGCCCTTTTATCTGCAGAATTTATGTTAGGAATAAGGAGCAGAAATCTCTTTCCTGACACTTCCCAGCATCATGGTTGGCTCCAGGCTGTCTATAGCCTGTGGGGACAATAGGGCCGGTCTTTGAAGCTAAGCTCTCCCCTGGAATCTAAATTCACATTTTGACTGCCTCCTTGCTATTTCGTCTTGACTGTCCTACCATAACCCAGGGTCAACAAACCAACCCAATCTCATCATCTTCCTAGGGAAGTACACAGTCAGTGTCCTGTGATTATTTCTGATCCTGTGGAATCTTATAAAAGTCATCCCTCTGTCCCCTGGTACTCCTTACTTCCTGTTTGATTAAGAGCATACCATCATCCAGACCCAAAATGTTGTGTCGCCTTTGGCAACTCCTTCTGGGCTCCTCTCATTTAATTAATTACTAAGCACTGTAATATCAGTCCCCTACTTTCTACTCCCACTGTTTTGTTCAAGTTAGAATCCCAGTAGCCTTCCTGCAAAGACAATGGTCTCCTAATGATTTTGGATTTCATTCGCCAGTGCTTGAATCTATCTTCCCAGATAAATATTCATAAAGGAATATCCTTTCTAATCAAGTCATTCACTGCTTTCCTTTGCCCATTATTGCAAATGAAAAGCTTTTCAAGTTCTCTTGCCACTGCCCATTTTATTCCCCCCCCCTTGCCCTTTAAAGATTCCTCTATCCTTACTCTACCTTCTAATCAAGGATATTTGCTATTCTCCAACAAATCTTGTTTCCCTGCCTGTGCCCTTGCTCTGTATTTGTTCTCCACCTGGAAAATTACCCCTTCTGGAGCTCCATCCCTGCATGCTGAAATATTGCTTATATAAAATAAAGTTAGAAGGTATAGGTGGTTTTAAATATGCCCACAAATGTCTGTCTACAAGAGGGGGAGTCTACCCTTTCTTTCCTCTTGAATGTAGGTTAGATAAAGTGACTTGCTTCTAATGAGTAAAATATGGTGTAAAAGACAGTGTGACTAGGTTATAAAAAGCATTGTGACTTCCTCCTCTGTGTGTGTGTGTGTGTGTGTGTGTGTGTGTCTACGTCTCTTAGATAGCTTACTCTGGAGAAGCTAGCTGACACACTGTAAGGACTCTGTGAAGCAAATCTATGAAGAAGTGTGCACAGCAAGCAACTGAGGCTTCCTACCATGTGAGTGAGCCATCTTGGAAATGGGCCCTGCAGCCCTAGTGAACCCTCACATGACAGCAGCTCCCTAGCTAGCACCTTGGCTGCAGCTTTAGGAAAGACCTTGAGCCACAACTGTCCAGGAAGCCACTTCCAAAGTCCAAACTCAGGAGCTATAAGATAATACGTGTTTGTTGTCTAAAGCCACTAAGTTTTAGGATGATTCGTTATGCAGCAATAGATAATACGATAGTCAATCATCCTTTTATTTTTTTAAGACTTTATTTATTTATTTATTTATTTGAGAGAGAGAGAGAGAGAGAGAGAAAGAGCATGGGGGAGGGGCAGAGGGAGAAAGAGAGAGAATCTCAAGCAGACTCCACTCTGGGCACGAAGCCCGATGCCTGGCTTGATCTCAAGACCCTGACATCATGACCTAAGCTGAAACCAACAGTTGGACGCTCAACAGACTGAGCCACCCAGGCACCCCCATCTGTGTTTTTAAAAAACTTCGACAATAATTTCTTGAATGTCTTTGATGTGTTGGATTCAAACCTACAGAAGGGGGATGCAGGGGCAAATTTACAAATCTGGCCTTTGTTCTTACGCTAATTATAAATAGTCTGTCAGGAGAAAGACACATTAAACAAGTAATTACCCAAATAATTATCTAATTGCCATTATGATAAAGTCAATCAAGTAGAAGACAACTGTTGATAGCATTAAGAAATCTGCTCTAACGGAGTGGAGCACACTTCTAATCACTAAGGAACTAAGAGTCCCCATGCAACAGTCCAGGACTTTGAAGAGGTCTTTGAGCAGCGGTAGACCCCAAAGTTAGGAAGGTAGGCTCTAGACCCAGCTGCCCTGATTTGAATATACTCTCTGCCTCTTACAAATCACATGAACTGAGGAAACTTTCTTGTCCCTATGACCCTAAGTTTCCACTTCTGAAGGTAGTATAATAATAGTGCCCTCACATAGAGTTCTTGAGTGGACTAAATGGGTTAGTACATACAAAACAGCTATAACATTGAATGGATAAAGAAGATGTGGTCCATATATACAATGGAATATTATGCAGCCATCCAAAACTTGAGATCTTGCCATTTGCAATGACATGGATGGAACTAGAGGGTCTTATGCTAAGCGAAATAAGTCAATCAGAGAAAGACAATTATCATATGACCTCACTGATATGAGGAATTTGAGAAACAAGACAGAGGATCATAGGGGAAGGGAGGGAAAAATGAAACAAGACGAAACCAGAGACGGAGACAAACCACAAGAGACTTTTAATCTCAGGAAACAAACTGAGGGTTGTTGGAGTGGAGGGGGGTGGGAAGGATGGGGTGGCTGGGTGATGGACTTTGGGAAGGGTATGTGCTATGGTGAGTGCTGTGAATTGTATAAGACTGATGAATCACAGATCTGTACCTCTGAAACAAATAATACATTATATGTTAATAAAAAATAGCTATAACAGTCCCTGGCCCATTAGATATGCTTGACTGAAATTATATATTGATTTCTATATTGAGTTTCTCTGTCTGGTGCATTATCATTGTCTTAAATGAGTGGAGTTAGCCCACCACTCTTAAGTCCTAGCTCCATGTCTTTATTAAGGAGAATTGTGAGTCCTGCTTCATTAACCCTGAGCTGTAAGCAACCACCTTCTCAGAATATAACTTTAAGGTTCATACCAAACTGACCTGGCATGGAGGGTTTTATGGTGAGAGTAACAGAAGGACGTCTCCAAAGTCCTCAGAGAAACTCCAGTATCACGCAGGATCAGGCACATACCTATACCATCAAACACCACAAATTCTTTGCCTCTAGGCTTATTTGCACAACTTCTAGTTTTATAAACTTGGACTTCTAATCTTGGGAGCCTTCCATCAATAGCCAGCTAAAGGCTTTTTACAGTCATAATTCCATTTCCCTTTAAATACTTAAAAAATACTCTTGTATGGTGAAATATAATAGGGTAGAGAAGGAATAGAAATAGGAATGCAAACACTTTGGCATATACCAATGAACTAAGATTTTGAAAGGATAGATCCAGGGAAGATTAGATCTCCGAAGAGCCTGGATGTATTGTGTGAGTCAGTACCACACACAAAATAGGATGATAATGGGATGATAAACTGATAGTGTGTATGTGTGGCTATAGCTACAAAATTAGAACACACACACTCACAATAGATGAGGGTGATAAGATCAGTCATCACATCTTGGTGTTGTGAAGACCAAGTGTTGGATTTTAGTTGAGCTAAAACCTGCTTTTCTGCCCCCTCTACCCCTCGACTATGCCTATCGTGCAATTTAGACATGTCTTTATCAGAAAAGCATTAACTGAAGTACTCTGTGCTGCTAATTTGCTGATATTTTCCACCCTCCTATCATTTGCTGGTTTCTCTTGCTATTACCTCTTTTAGTGCCAAGCAGATTTTATGTTGAACAGTAAATCCTGCCTAATACATGATCCATAATAATTGTTCTTGATGGGACAGGGAGATATCACTAGCTTTCTACTCAAAACAATTTTCAGATGAACGTTCATGCCTTATCCTACCACAGCATATGCAATGGGCTTTTCTAGCATTTTTGGCACCAGAGAGATTTGACGATAATGATGCTAAGACCACTAGATTCACCAAAGTGTTAGCTGAAATGAAGCACACCACCATACTTGGCATACAAAATGAATGTATTTTGTTAGGTCACTCACTTTAAAGAGAGCACACATTCCCTTTAAAAAAGTAGAGATTTCCTTTGACCAGCCAGCCCTATAAGTATGGGGCGGAACCAAAGTTTGTCAAGAGTCATTCTTTCCAAATTGCCATGGCTGTTCTGCACCTCTCTGTGAGTGGCACACTCAGAGAAGCAGTGAGAATAATTCCAGAATTATGGATCTGTCTCAGTTAATTCCCAGTAAAGTGCACAGACAGTATCTCGGGCCATGTCAGAATTTGTATAAGCAAAACTTTAACCTGTGTTCTTGAGCTGATCGCAACAGTTAGTGCAGATTTTTAATATGCACGGTCATGTGGAGGCTGGTGGTGTGGTAAAGTACACTGCATTCGGGCAAGATGTTCGTTAAGACTTTCCCCTCAAGTTATAGAGATTCTACTTGGCTTAAATAAGAATGGAGGATGTAAAGATGTCCATCGACAGATGAATGGATAAAGAAGATGTGGCATATATACACAATGGAATATTATGCAGCCATCAAAAGGAATGACATCTTGCCATTTGCAACGACATGGATGGAACTGGAGGGTGTTTTGCTGAGGGAAATAAGTCAATCAGAGAAAGACATGTATCATATGACCTCACTGATATGAGGAATTCTTAATCTCAGGAAACAAACTGAGGGTTGCTGGAGTGGTGGGGGGTGGGAGGGATGGGGTGGCTGGGTGATAGACATTGGGGAGGGTATGTGCTATGGTGAGCGCTGTGAATTGTGCAAGACTGTTGAATCACAGATCTGTACTTCTGAAACCAATAATGCAATATATGTTAAGAAAAAAGAAGAAGATAGCAGGTGGGGAAGAATGAAGGGGAGTAAGTCGGAGGGGGAGACGAACCACGAGAGACGATGGACTCTGAAAAACAAACTGAGGGTTCTAGAGGGGAGGGGGGTGGGGGATGGGTTAGCCTGGTGATGGGTATTAAAGAGGGCACGTTCTGCGTGGAACACTGGGTGTTATGCATAAACAATGAATCATGGAACACTACATCAAAAACTAATGATGTAATGTATGGTGATTAACATAACATTAAAAAATTAAAAATAAAAAAAATAAGAATGGAGGATTAATGTTAAAGACACGGGGTTGACTTGAAACTCAGGTCAAGTTCTTGAAAGAAGCAGAAGGAGGAAGGAAGCTAGGTAACATTCTCCTTGCAGCCTTGGCAGCGGTAGTGCCTTCCAATAGCGGCAGCTGAACCCGATGCGGGGTCTTTCCTACATATGGAGAACCAGCTTCATTGCATCCTCATTAGTACATCAACCCCAGCCGGCCAATGCCTCCCCCTCGGAGTCTGACCCCAGCCCCACACAGTGCCTCCTTGGAGCTCAGAAAAGCCTGAGCAGTTCTCCCTCCTCAGAAGTCTCAGTTTTGACTCTGGATGTCCCCTTCCATGCTTTTAAGTTTTAATCATTCCAGCCTCTTTGTTCCTCCAGCCCTGGGGTGATAGCTGCTTCCTGCAGTTGCTATGTTCAAGTTTTCTCTTTTTATTTTCTTGGCTACCTAGTTGACAACTTCATAACTAGTTAACATTTCTTTATACTAGATTATTTCTGTCAAATAATTAGTGGGTTTTCTCTCTCCTAGTTGGACCCTGATGATAGAGGTGCCTATTATTGAACTACATGATTTCTGCAGTTCTACCAGCTTTGAATTTTTCTAATACGTGAATGCACTGTGGTAATTGCACAAGTATTACACAAGTACACTAGGAATAGTTGACCATTCATGACAAATGCCCGTACGATAAACATCACGATTAGAGCTTTCCTTTCGTTATCTCCTTTGTCTTCACAGTAATCCTATAAAGCCTGTGATGTGAGGATGTGGGTTTACAGAGGAGGAGACTGAATTCAGGGAGAGGGATATGTGATAGAGCCCAAATGCAAGCCTGGCTTTTCACGTGGCTCCTTTCAGTCAGTGATCGTGGTGCTTCCAACATGGCGAAGTGCAGTTACTACGCTGCTTCATGCTGGTCCCTCTCAGACTGTAAGTACGGAGACCTGGGTTTTATCTTGCTTTATACATCTAATGTAGTTACCAGAAGAGAAGATCCACACTGAATATCTGTTGATTTGAAATTTGAAACTTGAAGAAACTGATTCAGATAATTTGAAAAGACAGGATGACTCCCGAAGAAAAGTTAAGCCTCAGAGCTATTTGGGGCAGGCAACTGAAATGACTCTCCCGCAGATGCAGGACTTGGCTACATACATCTACATCTACACACTACATCTACATACATCTACATCTACCACGAATTCAAGTGAGTGCTCAGAGACTAGTGTCAACCCAGAAAGCATGCATCTAAATTCAGAGAGAAAAGTCACTCATCAATGACCATAAAGCAACAAGGGATCTTTAGTTTGAACTACCCACTGGACCTGGTACTAAATTGAGGACACCTAATCTGCTTCATTCAAATGTAATTTTTGTCCTAAAATGTCCGCACATTTTAAAACAGTTAGTCCACTTTTTCATGGCTCTGCTTTTATGGGGAAATAAACCCTTATTGCTGCAAAGTAATAGCAGTTACCCCAACTGTAATAACATTGGCAGGAACCCTTCTAATTAAGAACTACCCAGAGACTTCCCCCAGTTCTGAGGCAGCATGTCCTCTTGAGAAAACTCTGACAGTCTCTCTACAATTCAAATGACTTTACTTTTTCTACACTGACACATTGATATTGTAGTCAAAAATTTAAGTATTTCAAATTCAAAATAACAGAATGAACTAGAGAATCAATGAATTTGTCCTGCTTCACAGTGACAGTTTCCTGTAATTTTAGGTGCACCAAAATGCTTATTGACAGACAAAGAAAAATAATTAGTTCAAAAACCCTTAGAACCTTCCATATTGAAGCACTTGGGAAATTATTTGCCTTTTCTAATGTACCCATTTGTTTATCATTAACAGATGCTCAGGCACTCAGCTGCTTACATATTTTTTGCAGCTGTTTGCTAGGAGGTTCTGAGAATATTTCAAGGTTCAACTTAGTGTCAAGCCATTGAAGTTTCTAAATTCATTTTCTAGGCATAAAGGCCACAGTCTGTCAAGCCTGGTACTGTGGATTATTTTGGTGATATTTCAATGCAAGAAATGAACGGATAGATTGTTTTATTATTAACCTATGAGTCCTTAAGAAGAATTGAATGGCCACAAGTATACAAGGTCTTCAGTTTGCATTACAATAATAATTTTACCCTGTGGAAATACATGATTCACTGAACTTACAAAAATTTAGACTGTAGTAAAACATCAAATCCAAGTGAACTAAAAATCTTAACTAATTTTTCTCAGCATTCTGAGCCTTAGTTTGCCCATGGGTATAGAGCAGGAAACATGAAATTATAAAACAAATTACAGTTTTGATGGCTGTCTCTCCAAATGCCAAGTGGTAAAGTAATAGTCTTCAACTGAAGACTGAAAAATCTGTATGTTGAAAATTAAAAATCTTCACATGAAAATTTATAGACATTTGAGATCCTGCCAGCTGGCAAAATTGACTTTAGCCTACACAGCACTTTTTTCTGTAAGTAATAAAAAGAAATAAGAATTTAGTTAAGATGTGATATTATGGTAGAAAATCTCAAGTACTTTATCTAAAAATTAGAGCTTATTAGCTATTAAAAAACATTCCTTTGAGTTGCATTTGGTTCCAAACAACATCTGGGATCTATATCCCTAAAGTCCATAGAACATACAATCCACACATTATTTGGTTTCACAACTGAATATTTTGATATTAGGCTATATTAATGAGCCCATTTGTTAAAATCATCTTAAACTGTTTTCCTGGGGGAAAAAAAAATGCCGTGTTAGTCAAGTCTTCCTTTTTTCTGCCAACTATCTTGAATACTAGCCTGCTATAAATTAGTACAGTCCCTGATTGAAGCATGGAGTTATCTGCAAACTTCCCTAAAATAGATACTTTATAGTAACTATCAAGTACACTCATTGAAAAAAACCTACATTTTGAGGGGATGCTGTTGCCAATTTCAGTCAATTAAAAAAGGAAGCTATGAAATTGCCAAAGGCAAATAAGATACTTCTTCCTCTCTGTGTTTGCCTATAGCAACTAACAAAGGGGCATTTAAAATACCAAAGGTTAGATCCCTAAAGTCCAAATTATTAAATTAACTTTCTTTTCAGTATAATAAAGTACAGTAGAATATTGTGTGTGAGTACATATATTTACAAAGTAAGAAAAACAATATTAACAAGAGCTGGAAGAAATAATTTGAGAGGCTTCTGATTCTAATATTCTATAATTCATCAGTATCTTGCCATTATTGACCACATTGCCAATTTGTTCTGAAATTGTCAACCAGAAACATGGCACAATTAGGTAAACAAATCATTTACCAATAAGATGCTGACTCACTAAATCTCTTCTTATGAAAAAAAAAATCCCAAATTGCCAATTTCCTGATTTGACGATTACTGAGTTTTCATTTCCCAAATAGGTCAATCAACCCTTAGGTTAGGTGAAATTCCCACATGCATGTATCACTTCCCCAATCCCCACCTCCCCACCAGTCACACAGACACTCACGCCCACACACACCTTATGTGCTCTTCCTCCTCACGGGGGGGACAGCGTTTTATTGAATGTTAAGACAAATTTTAGCCTGCTGCTTAAAAGAAATGGTTTTGGTTTTGGTTTGTTTCTCATTAGTGACTGGCTTAAAGTACAATAACAAAACAATATAGGAGAGGGAGTTTTCAATGACACTGCCAAACCACCCCCCCAAACCAAACAAAAAACTGGTAATGTCCCTAATTCTCCCAATTAACATAGACATCACATACATCGATTATGCTTGTTCAGTTTATCTCCAAATTTGATACTAGCAGCAGCCCTCTGAAAGTTTCATGTGTGCCAAAAATGGAAGAAGGAAGGAAACTTAATGTTTCCTGGGCGCCACTGACCAGCCAGGCATTGAGGTGCTTCTGCATACTCTCTCAGTTAATGAACCTTCCTCCAATATATGATTCCAATGACTGGAATCATTATAACGTCCCCTGTTTTACTAATAAGGAAACTGGGACTGAGAAACAAAATGCCTACCCATATTGATAGTAAGTGGCCCGGATCTGAGGTGTTTATTTTAGTTGATGTTGTTGTTTTAAGAAAAACCCAAGTCTGATTCCTGGACCATGGCTTGCTGGGAAGATACAAAATGCAACCCAAAGAGGTAGGTAGGCAGTGGGCATTCTGGAGTGTCTAGCTCTTGATAATTGCTGCAACTGATCATTATTTGGGTCATTATTTCTCTAATATTTGCTTTCCTCTTTGCTTGTAAAGTCCACCAGGGAGATGTTGTTTGTTTTGTCCATCCTAGTATTTACCAGGGCCTCCCACTTAGTAGGTGTGCAGAAAGTCCCTGTTGACTATCTAATGCTCTCTGCCTCTCCTGCTGACTCTCTCAGGGTCATCTCCTAAAGAGCTTTACACAAGCACAGAATAATGATTGCTATGCCCATCACTACACTTCTTCATCATTTTAATCCTGGGCCTAACCAATGGTCATTATCTTTTAGAAGGACATGACAGCCAGCTTTTAGCTAATTGCTTTCAAAGTGATAAGGAGAGTGTTCCAAGTAGAATAATAATATATTAACAACTAGTGAATCTTTACTTATATGCTCAGTACTGTAAGTGCTTTATGTGCATCCTTTTCTTTTATTTCTTTAAATTTTTTTATTGTTATGTTAATCACCATACATTACATCATTAGTTTTTGATGTAGTGTTCCATGATTCATTGTGCATAACACCCAGTGCTCCATGCAGAACGTGCCCTCTTTAATACCCATCACCAGGCTAACCCATCCCCCCACCCTCCTCCCCTCTAGAACCCTCAGTGTGTTTTTCAGAGTCCATTGTCTCTCATGGTTTGTCTCCCTCTCGGATTTCCCCCCCTTCATTCTTCCCTTCCTGCTATATTCTTCTTTTTTTTTTCTTAACATATATTGCATTATTTGTTTCAGAGGTACAGATCTGTGATTCAACAGTCTTGCACAATTCACAGAGCTCACCATAGCACATACCCTCCCCAATGTCCATCACCCAGCCACCCCATCCCTCCCACCCCCCACCACTCCAGCAACCCTCAGTTTGTTTACTGAGATTAAGAATTCCTCATATCAGTGAGGTCATGT
>NW_027397085.1:24829494-24874434 GCF_003265705.2 Callorhinus ursinus
TGAGTTGTAGTTTCAAAGCATTCTGGTCTGAAAATATGCAGGCAATAATCCCAATCTTTTGGTACCGGTTGAGACCTGATTTGTGACCTAGGATGTGATCAATTCTGGAGAATGTTCCATGGGCACTAGAGAAGAATGTGTTTTCCATTGCTTTGGGATGGAATGTTCTGAATAGGTCTGTGAAGTCCATTTGGTTCAGTGTGTCATTTAAAGTCTTTATTTCCTTGTTGATCGTTTGCTTAGATGATCTGTCCATTTCAGTCAGGGGGGTGTTAAAGTCCCCCACTATTATTTTATTGTTGTCAATGTGTTTCTTTGCTTTTGTTATTAATTACCTTATATAACTGGCTGCTCCTATGTTAGGGGCATAGATATTTACAATTGTTAGATCTTCTTGTTGTATAGACCCTTTAAGTAGGATATAGTGTCCTTCCTCATCTCTTTTATTATAGTCTTTGGTTTAAAATCTAATTTGTCTGATATAAGGATTGCCACCCCAGCATTCTTTTGGTGTCCATTAGCGTGGTAAATGGTTTTCTGCCCCCTCACTTTCAATCTGGGGTTGTCTTTGGGTCTAAAATGAGTCTCTTGCAGACAGCATATCGATGGATCTTGTTTTTTAATCCAATCTGATAGCCTGTGTCTTTTGATTGGGGCATTTAGCCCATTTACATTCAGGGTAACTATTGAAAGATATGAATTTAGTGCCATTGTGTTGCCTGTAAGGTGACTGTTGCTATATATTGTCTGTGTCCCTTTCTGGTTTATGCTGCTTTTAGGCTCTCTCTTTGCTTAGAGGACCCCTTTCAATATTTCTTGGAGGGCTGGTTTCGTGTTTGCAAATTCCTTTAATTTTTGTCCTGGAAGCTTGCCATCTCTCCTTCTATTTTCAATGACAGCCTAGCTGGATATAGTATTCTTGGCTGCATATTTTTCTCATTTAGTGCTCTGAAGATATCATGCCAGTCCTTCCTGGCCTGCCAGGTCTCTGTGGATAGGTCTGTTGCCAATCTAATGTTTCTACCATTATAGGTTACATATCTCTTCTCCCGAGCTGCTTTCAGGATTTTCTGTTTGTCTCTGAGACTCGTAAGTTTTACTATTAGATGCTGGGGTATTGACCTATTTTTATTGATTTTGAGAGGGGTTCTCTGTGCCTCCTGGATTTTGATGCCTATTTCCTTCCCCACATTAGGGAAGTTCTCTCTTATAATTTGCTCCAATATACCTTCTGCCCCCCCTTCTTCTTCTGGGATCCCAATTATTCTAATGTTTCATCTTATCATATTGCTTATCTCTCGAATTCTGCCCTCGTGATCCAGTAGTTGTTCATCTCTCTTTTTCTCAGCTTCTTTATTTTCCATCATTTGGTCTTCTATCTCGCTGATTCTCTCTTCTGCTTCATTTATCCTAGCAGTTAGTGCCCCCATTTTTTATTGCACCTCATTAATAGCCTTTGATTTTGACTTGGTTAGATTTTAGTTCTTTTATTTCTCCAGGAAGTGTTTCTCTAATAACTTCATGCTTTTTTCAAGCCCAGCTAGTATCTTTAAAATCATGATTCTGAACTCTAGGTCCGACATCATACTAATGTCCATATTGAGTAGGTCCCTGGCAGACGGTACTACCTCTTGTTCTTTTTGTTGAGGTGCTTTTTTCCATCTTGTCATTTTGTCCAGAGGAGAATAGATGAATGAGAGAACAAAATGCTAACAGGGTAACAACCTCCCCAGAAAATATACTCTAAACAAATCAGAAAAGACTTGAAACCAGGGGAAAAGGGAAAGAAAGAAAAAAGAAAGAAAAAAAAGAAAAAGATAAAAACAAAAATAGAACAAAAGAAAAAAAGCAGAATATGATCAAATATGATCAGGCTGGTGCAGAGATCAGTGCCACACACTAGATTTTGGGTGTATTTTGGTCTGTTCGAAGAAAGTGTCTGCCAAAATTTTAAAGAAAGAAAGACTTATATATGTACAAAATAAGGGTTGATATGATGAAGGGATGGAATATGATTATAAAGATCAAAATTATAGAAAATTTTATAAAAGGAATTGATAAGTTAAGAAGTTGTTTGAAAAAAGAAAGAAGAGGATTTAAAAAAAGAAAGAAAGAAAAAAAAGGGGGGGAGAGAATGTGATCAGGCAGGAGACTAGAACAAAGCCATACACTAGATATTTAGGGTATATCTTGGT
This sequence comes from Callorhinus ursinus, assembly GCF_003265705.2. NCBI lineage: Eukaryota > Metazoa > Chordata > Mammalia > Carnivora > Otariidae > Callorhinus > Callorhinus ursinus. Next base: position 24,831,690 of record NW_027397085.1, read on the forward strand.
CTGTTAGAAGAAACTGTATCTCAAAATTTTAAAGAAAGAACAATTTATATATATATATATGCCAAAAATAAGGGTAACTACTATGAAGGGATAGAATATGACTCTAAAAATGAAAAATAATTTTTTTTAAAAAAGGGATTGATAAGATGTTGGTTGAAAAAGGGAAAAAGAAAAATTAAAAAAAAAAAGACCGTTAAAAAAAATTAACTTTGAAAGACTAAAGAATCATGGTAAAAACGCCATGAATTCTATGCGCAGTATTCCCCTAGCGATGGAGTTTCCCGTTCTCCTTGATCGGTAAACTTGGTCTTGGCTGGCTGTTCGTGCTGATCTTCTGGGGGAGGGGCCTGTTGCCGTGGTTCCCAAATGTCATTGCCAGAGGCAGAATTGCCCCGCCCTTGTCCGACTGGGCTAAGTAATCTGCTCGGGTTTGCTCTCGGCAGCCTTTGTTCCCTGCAAGCTTGCCGTACAGCTTTGGAGGACGAGAGTGAAAATGGCAGCCTCCCAATCTCCACCCGGAAGAGCTGAGAACTCGGGGCCCCGCTCCTCAGTGCACCCCCAGAGAAAAGCAGTCAGTCACTCCCGTCTCCCCAGTCTCCGGCCGCTCTCCGTGCTCACCGGGCCTGTGACCGAGCGTTTCTATCTCTGGCACCCGACCCCATGTGGAGTCTCCAAAACCAGCAGATCCCTGTGGTCGCTCCTCCCGGGGGGAGGAAGGGGAGTCTCCCCGGATCTGCCGCTTGTTGGGTCCCTGCTGGAGGAGCAGTGGCCCGACTGGGCCGCAGATCACAGTTTATGGCAACCCCGAGCTGAGAGCCCATGCCTTGGCTCCGTCTCTGCAGCCGGCTTCCCCGCTCCGATACCTGGGAGCTCTGCCGCACTCAGGCACCCCCGGTCTTTCTCTGACCCCGAGGGTCCTGAGACCACACTGTCCCGCCAGGGTTCCACCTGCCGCTTAGCCACTGGAGCGAAGTCCCTCAGCGGAGCCGACTTCTAGAAGTTCTGATTTTGTGCTCCGCGGCTCTAGCACTTGCCAGAAGCGGCCGACGGAGGCCCCCTCCCCCGCCATCTATCCTCCCAAATATCGCCTCAGATTCACTTCTCCGCACGTCCTACCTTCCAGAAAGTGGTCGCTTCTCTGTTCAGAGAGTTGTTGCTATTCTTTTCTTCGATCTTCTGTTGAGTTCGTAGGTGTTCAGAATGGTTTGATCCCTATTCAGCTGAATTCCTGAGACCTGACAAAATCCAGGTCTCCTACTCCTCCGCCATCTTGCCCCGCCCCCCTCTGGATCCCCTCTTACTTAATTCTTACTAGAGATATTATCATTGTCCCCATTTTAAAGATAAAGAAGATGTGGTTTAGAGAGGTTCAGTGACTTTCCTAGAAGGAAGAATTATGAAGAACAAGGGAGTAAGAAAACAACAGAAAGACAAGCAGCTGTTCTGGGACTGAAGGAGAGCCCATGGGGATGGACATTTTCTTGGCCTTGGCAGCACAGCACTCTGCTCCCTGCTTCAGGCTCTGCAGGGCTCCTACGACATCAGGATCCACTAGCAACAACCATCACCTTCACTTGTAAAATGGAAACCATTGTGTTCTGTTTCTTTATTGCTGCATAACGAGTGCCCCCAAGTGTAGTGGCTTCACACAACAATGCTTTATTGTTACATGTGATTCTGAGGGCTGACCTGCACCTGGCTCTCTAGTTTTTCTGTTATTCTTGCTTTGAGTCTCTCCCATCGTCAGATGGGACCTGGGCTACAGTGTCCTGGGTGGCTTCACTGACTCCCTTACTTCTTCCCCTCTCCTTCAAATCAGCTTCCCACATACCCTCTAGATCTCATCAGCTACCCCTGACTGCAAGAATGGATCCCTTCCTTCAAACCCTGAATTTCTCCTTCACAACTTACATCCCATGTATGGTGTCTGGTTGATTGTCTATCCCCATGGTGGTTTGTGAGTTTCATGAGGGGAGGACCAGCCCCATTTTATTCATCTTTGTATCTTAATTGTTAAATAGAGCACCCCATCTATGTTAAGTGTACAGTAAATATTTCAATAAAGGCATGAATGACCACTAGGAAATACATCTTTTAGTGTTCAGGGGTTGTCTTTTCTCTTAAATCCCAAACATTGTTTTTCTAGGTTCTATAAAGTGAGTCTACACACATCAAATGAAGAAAGAAGATGTACTACCTGAACTATCCCAACAATTCAAATGAGGCACTTCATTCTCAATTATTTATAAATTGAAATTGGTTTGTGAATGTTATAAGATTATCTGGATAATTTTTTCAATTAATTTCTGTTCATTTGATTAGATATATAAACCTAAAAATAAAAATTCTTACATTTGATAAAGTTGGGGGGTTTTTAAATCTGTATTTCTGCCCATTAGCTGACATAGTTTTAGGGGAGCAAGAAAAGCCATGGTCAAATCTATGTCTGTATAGGAAGGCTGGAGGAAATGTTTATCAATTCTTAAAAAAAAAAAGTTTCCTAGCTCCTTGGTTTTGGCACTTACAGGCTTTGCCTCCATAAATACATAAGAAGTGTTCAATGGAAGTATACTGATACAAATGCTATAATCTGCCTTGGGAGAACTGGCTGATGGGGAAACTTGACTTGTAAGACAATATTGCTTTGGTGATCTCAGCCTACCTACTGACTCTTTTTCAAGGGTTTTATTCAGAGACAGCATGCTACAAAAGATAAAGTAAAGCAGATCAACAGTTACTCAAACCACATTAGAAACCAGGTTTGTTGAGTTTCTTTGCTGGAGACATTTTGATAAGCATACATCATCTTTAATCTTTATTTCTATTGGGGCTGTCTCATTTTCAGTGCTTCTTGCCTCTCAAAATTAAACTGTGGTTATTACTTGGACACCTTTAGAGCTTATTCATTCCAGTAGGAGTTTTCTTTGAGCTCAGCCTAGGAAATGTACTCCCAGTGCAGCTACATGAACCCCAAGTTTAACTTCATAAAAGTAACCATTTCTGTTTGTCAATTTCTAATTATGAAATATCCAGCTGAGGAAGAAATTCATAAACGAAGAGCCAGGCATCTCTTCCTAACTGATCCAAAGATTTGCCTGTGCGCTCCTGCTTCTGTATGTGGTTCAATTTCACTATCTTCACTATTATCCTTTCTTCATTGTCTTCTTTTCATCTGAACATTTTTCCCCTTATTTCTCCAGCATGGCTGCAATTTTTCCCTCTATCCTTTGAGGATAGGGTAGTCTGTAATTGTATATTTGGTTTTGTGTAATACCTCTAATACTTATTAGGAGTGGCATCAAATGTATTCTTATATATTTGATTTGTACTTGAGGGAATTTAGGGACATTGTCTGTTTTATCTCTACGAGATCCACTGTAACTAAAATAGCGTCCAGTACATCATAAGCACTCAAGGCATATTGTTGCATGAAGAAATGAGTAGAACACAAGTGAGGGTTGAAATGTGAAAATTGTCTTCTTTACCAACTTGGCAAATATGTTGCCAAACAATTTTGCTCTCAGAAAACATTGCATCATTAAGTGTTTGTCATTTGTTAACTGAACAGATTGATTTCACAGGTTCTATTGACCCAATGAAACATTCAATGTTGGACACTCACCACCTTATATCAACTCTGAGAAGTCTAGATTAAGGGAATGGAAAAAGGATGAATATCAATTTAGGATCCATGTTGAAAGGAAGAGTCTTTAAGGCCGTGAGATTGGACCTTGAGTATGTATTTCAGTGTCTTCAATCCAGTTTAATTTCAAATACTATTAGTCACAAACAAGGGCAGAAAGAGATTTCTCTTTTCCAGAAGTGAACTCTTGAGCCACATCCAAAGCTATCACCTCAGATGAAAATAATATGATTTACCACAAGAAAAGTTTCCATCTCTTTTTATCCAGGGTTAGAAATAGGGGACCATGTGTAACAAGTTTGTTCAGGATGCTAATGATGCCATCAGATTCTAAGTCATAGGATGCAAAGTGATGATCTGAAGACCAAATCTGGCCCACAGATGTATTTTATTTGATCTACACTATTATTTTTTCATTGAATTAGTTGCCAATATAGAAAGTCAGGAGAATGCATACAGAACCCTGGTTTTCTCCCCCACCACCCCCTTTGAAAAAGAAAACCAAAAGATACAGCAAATTGGACCCACAATCCCCAATTATACTGACAATTAGCTGGTGTTCAAGTTCAAATTGCCATGATTGGCTGCTTCTCTACCATAGTCCCCCACTGCCTGTTTTTACTCTAATACTGAAGAATTTCGATTTGCCATCCCTCATCACCCTGCACAGTTTTCTTTCTTACAGCCCACCCACCTCATCTATTTCTTTTATCTGTCTGGGCCCTGCATGTAACTACCATCTTGAATGTCACAAATGTTGTTAAATTTCCATCTTTCTGGCTGAGAGTAAATATGCAAGTGTTCTGACTGTGGCTCTACTGTCATCATTCCAAGTCAGCTGGCTGATTCCATTCATTCCTCTGAAACTTCTGTGTGCATGTGGCCCCTAAAGAGGCGGGGGTGGGATCAGAGAAAGGATAAGCTCTGTACTCCCTTCAGCAGCATATATACTAAAATGGGAGCGATACAGAGAAGATTAGCATGGTCCCAGCGCAAGGAGAAAAAGGACAAGGTGAGTGAAAGAACCAGTTATTTCTGTGGCTCTGAATAAGTAGGGTTGTCAAAAGAAGAGGAAGACTAATCTGAGTGTGTATAATGCCCATGATTCTTAGAGCACATACTATGTATTTATGTATACGACTAGTGCTATATATACATATATATGTATATAATCACTCACAAAATCACTTATATTGTCCCCCTAGGGACATGTAAGGGTTTTTTTTTTCAAGTTAATTTTAGCTATACAATTTTTTTCATCGATTTCCTTAATTTTTTTTATTCGGTTAAGTTACTTTTATTACCATAGTACCTGAATATTATAAATATAAAATTAGATTAACAGTAAAATGTATATAGCTTCTAACATATTTATACCCACAATACATTGACAATTAAGTGCAAACAAAGTAACACAATACAAGCCAAGTGGCTAACACCAATTTAATATGACTGTTGATGTTGCTTTGCTGTAATAAGCACTAACAACAAAAGAACACTTACTGCATGATACGGGTTCTTTTGATGAAATCACACTGTACAAGTACAGGGTACCTTTTCTGAAATCCTTGGGGCAAGATGTAATAGAGAATTTTGAATGTTTCTTATTATAGAAAGGGGCAATACACAATAAATGCACTAATATTTTATAGTGTAACATATGAATATTCATAATAAATGGATAACTAAAAACTATAAATAGACTCATGTCAGCGTGGGTCAGGTTTCATACCAAATAAGTTTGTCATAAACTTAAAAAAATGGCTGGGTCATTTAACAAGTCCTACAGCCTTGAGAGAATTACTCAATTTCAGTGATCTCATCCACGAAATAATTTCATTAGAAGAGAGTAACTAGCCTGTGACCTGCAGCCAGAAAGAAAACCAGGATGTTTATGCATGGCCACCAGTAGTTGCAGAATAAATACTATACTAGGATAAGTGTATTCCTTTATCGAGTAGGTATATGGCATTTACAGTGCTACACCATAGGTTAAAACAAGGACCCAGAAATAAATGAGGCCACTGTCTGGACTCAGGGAGCTCCTGTCCAGCAGGAGAGACAGACCTGCAAATGAACACCTGACAGTTGAATATAAAAAGAGTGACAATACCTGTGCGTGAAAAAGGCAAATTGATGCCCTAGGGGAAATTAGGGTACACTTTCTTGGTCAGTGATACTGGTGTCAGGGAGGGTTTTGAAGGATGAATAGGAATTCACAAGACAGTGGATATTATTAAAATCGATCTAACCTTTTAAAGACAAATTAAATAATATTGTAGAGGGCACTTTAGGAGAAATCGATTCTCTTTTGACGTTTACCGGCTGAATCATTTATAGTCTCTTCTGAGCCAATGCCCAACCCAATCTTAATGCTCTCCTGCACTGGTCATGAATGCTGAACACACATCAGTTTGTGCAATCTCTCTTCTCTTAGGAGGGAAGAACATGCAGTTCTTAGACCCTGCTTTGGTCCTATTTGCTTTCTAACATCGAAAATGCTAAGTGAACAAGATGCTTATCTATTTATTAAGACATTTGCTGGGTTCTCAAAGACATGTGGCTTCTCCACCCTTTCCCCTCCTTCCTGTAACCCCCCCAACCAGTTTCTGTCAGTGGGAACTTGACAATCATAAACCTAATTCTTTGAGGCTGTTCTAACTCTTGAACTCTTCATTGGTTGGCCTCCCCGCAAAGGAATGAGTTCATGGGAGGAATCCCTTCCGTGCATGTGGCGCCACTGCTGGCAGCTGGGGGGCACACACAGAGGGCTCCATAGCATGGCCGGGAGTCATAATGGGCTCCACAGAAGGACTGGTGATTTGCATAAATTTAAATAAAGATTCCCTACATATCTGTTCAGCAAGTATTGATCAAAGAGGCAGAAAATTACATGGAGACTGGACAGGGAAAGAAGACCTTGGGGGCAGCCGTCAACCTCTCCCTTGATACTCCCAGCAATCCCCAAACTTGCCCTCTCCCCTATTGCAAACGCGAGGCCCTCTGGAGAAATGCGACCACGCTTTTTAGAAGGCCTTTGGTGATCATCTAATGTGACTGTACATGTCCCTTGCAAATCCTACCCCTCATCCCCAAGTGGCTCTTGGAATAAATGTCCACATTTAGGCAGGAGACTCCTGACTCCCTGAGGGGAACCCAGGAGAGCAGAATTGTCTTCTTTTTGCACCACACACGTGCAGTGCCATTTGGGTGACCCTTTCCATGGGCACCATGCTGCCATCCCTAGGCATCAACCCTAATCTCTCCTAGAATTCCAGGAAGAGGGCTTCAGAAGACATAAAGAACCCCACATTAACATTTCTATTCTGAATTAAAGCAGGCTCATTCCCAAACCCCAGTAAATTATTTCTGAAAAGGGAATGGTGAGGCTGATTTGCTGACTGATGAATCCCTTTCAGATTGGATACCTTGCTTGTACTAGTGACAGAAAGATGAGAACATCAGCATCCCTGACTCATATTCTGGATTTATCACTGGGCATTGCGGTTTGACTGAATTTCCAGTGTTAAAATGGCAGTTGCATTATGGTCTTCCCCGTGTTCACTTTAAGGAGCTCAGCAGTGTGATGTGTCAAGTGCCAATCCTGCCCAAACAGTGTGGTTTAGGGCTCAAGTGATTATGAAAGACAAGGGAGGGGTTTTCCTTGGTGACGCATTCATGTTCCAGCTAACAGAGGGTCTGGAGAGCTGGTGTGGAATTTGTAACTCAAGGTTTGTGTTTTAGCATCTCCATCAATGATCATCTTCCTGCTCACTTTACAGTTTGTGGTATGGTTCCCTTCACCACATTCACACCTGTCTGTGCAAAAGGCTTGCATAATGCCGAGTGTGGTTTAAAATGTGTGAAAACTTCATCCAGATCTTCGGAACTTGCCTTGTCTTTGATCCCAAAGCCAGTCAAGGAGAGCAAGCATGTCTATTTCTAATTCTAGTTGTATGTAAGCTGGGGAGAGACACGTCATTGCAAAACAAAGCTCTAGAGAAAAAAAAGAAAGGTAAACTTTCTTTACAGTACTTTGTCTCGCATTTTTCCAGGTTAAGCATGTTTTCGATCCAGAGTGGTGTAAAATGAAGAAGACAAGGGTGGGGGTGAGATAATAAAAAAGCCTGAAGACTTTATTATTTCTGATTGGGGAAAATGCAAATATAACTCGACTCCTCTGTGTCACATTGTTTCATATATACCTACCCTGAAATGCTGCGAATGGAAAGCAGGATTGCTCCTCGGGGCTCTGGAGAAGTCTGGGGTACGATGTGGGATGAGGAAGGGTGCTAGAAGAGAAGTAGAAGATATTTTTGGAGATGGATGTGGCAAGGCCAGGTAGGGGGGAGTCTTAAGAGCTTCAGCCTGAAGGAGTTCAGTTTTATCTTGAAGGTAGAGGGAAAATATTGGAAGGGTGACACTTAAAAAAAACAACCATTATATACGTGTGTGTGTGTGTGTGTGTGTGTATGTATGTGTATATACATATACAATGATTATTCTGCCTTTCAATATAACATTGTCTCATCAGTGTTTTCCATATTAATACAAGTATAATTTTAATGCTAGTCTGCTGAGAAAACTTACCTTAGTTCCTCAACTGCTAAAATTCATATCATTTCATCATATATTTTTAATTACTCATTTACTTCTCTATCCATCCAGACTATGGTGCCCTTGGAGTCAAAGACCCAGTCTTCTTTGCACTTAACCCTTATCATCTAGAATAGAGGTTGATATAAATAGAAGAAAAGCCGGGCATCTTCCCACCCAGATCTTCCAAAGGTTTTGAGGATTCTCAAATATTTCCATCCTTTCCCCTTTGCTTCTTTAAGGTAGTCAGCTGCTATGCTATCCTCAGCCCTATATATATTCAAGCAACAAACTGACCAGTGTAAATAAATTCCAAGATTGGTTCTGACTTCTAACCACATGACAGGCATGTAGCTAAGGACTTGACATACGGAAATGAACTTTTCTGTCCCCCCTACTCACACAGTGCACAAACTGTGTGCAAATGTAAATCTGATTCACATGATTAAATAACAGGCTAGCAGTCTTGTCAGTCAATTCAGTTTTACCTGTCTGAATGTATTAGTCCAACTTTACAAGAGAGCCATCTTTGATTTTCTTGTGCCATGCCCTGGGGCTGATGCAGAGTGTATCTGTGTCAAGGTGAAATCAACTGCCTTCCTTACAAAAAAAAACAGGGAGTTGTCCATGGCTTCTTCTAGCCTTCTCCTTCCCATTTTTCTCTTTATTTCACAACACTTCCTCAATCTGGGCTGCCCCCAATACAATAGAGGGTAACTCAGTCTGTAAGGACCAAACCTAATGTCTCCCAGGATCCCACGTAGAAGTCTCCAAAAACAATAAAGATCCCCACATTTCTGGCTCTGAATCAAAGCAGACTTACTCTTAGGTCCCAATATATTCATTCTGAAAAAAGAAAAGCCACACCAGGAGGAATTGATAAAAAAAATTTTTTTTTTCTTGCTCAATTTACAAGAACTGAGGAGATGTCTATTCCAAGAAAGAGAAAAGAAAGAAGAAAAAAAAAAAAAACCCGCAAGCTGTCGGAGGCATAAATGATGATGCCTGCAGAAAGGAGACATAAAAATTAATTTTTGCCCTGGTGAAGGAAAGGTGAAGTTAATAGAGAGAAGAGAATCTAAGAAAGGGAAATTAAAGCCAACATGCTTCTGGCTTCTTGAGAATGCCCCCTGAGTCAACTAATTACCTGTGAGGAGATTATGGAGTGAGTTGTCTGAACTCCTCTCATTTAGCAGGGGAAAAAAAGGAAGAACTACCATGTGACTCTATCATGAGGGCTAGAAATTAGCTTGGGAAAAAATTGCCAAGAAAGTGGGAATGGAAGAGAAACGAAGAGTAATAATAAGCAGTAATAAGCCAGCTGCCTTCGACAGCAATCGCTAAGCTGGCTCATGGAATCATCCAGAACATACCTGGGGATTTCTTTTCTTCCTTCCTCCTTCCTCCTGTTCCTTTCTCCCTTCCTCTCATCCAAAAGGTAAACAGCTGCTATGTGATGGCTACTCTCCCAAACACTGGGAACATAGAATAAGACATCCTGGTCACGAGGAACATTAATTCATACAAATGAGAGGAAGAAAATTTTTCACCCAACTTCTCAGGAAAGAAGCCGTATTTGTTTGAAAAAAAAAAAAATCTTGATGAGTGGGTGGGATAGAAAGTAACACCCTGGCAGGCCTAGGTCTGGCTGAGGACTGCATGGGTAGGAATCGGAGGAGGAGATTCTTCGATATGCTGGAGATCAAGAGGGAAAGAGGGATGAACAGTCAAGGTGAAAGTTTGCACTCCACAGTGTGACTCTTCACCAAGGTTCTAAAATGCTCAGTGCAAGTTTCATGTGAACACCTGTAAGTGGGTTGAGTTCTACACATGGATATCACAGAGCTCAGCGGAAACCGTCTGCAAGGGCCAGCAGAGACCAGAGACGGAGCAGAGAGAAAGAGGAGGATGACGGCCATAGGAAAAGACACGCACCAGCAACAGGCCACGTCACCGGAGTCCAGGCTGAGTGAACAGATTTGCAAGACTCAGAGGTTTCTAGGCTGCACTGGGGCTTTACATTGAGTTGGTTGTAGGAGAACACTGAAAAGTCCACAAACCCATTATCTGAGGATAGAAGAAAAAATACATTGTAAAGCATCCCAATGAATGGTGAATCAATACATGGACTGTATTGTGTATCATGTATTATCGGGGCCCAGGGGCATCAAGTGTCCGTGTACCTGTAGGTAGACTTTAGAGAAATCCGTGAACGTCCTGAAATTACATGCAAAATGTTATGGTATGTATATCTGCCAAATACTTAATCAGTGAAAGTAACTAGCATTTATGGAGGATTGACTATGTATTATGGTGCTTAAAGCTTAATACATAATTATGTCATGCTCACAACAACTCAGTAAGAAAGAAAGCTGAAAATCAGGGACTTTGCATAAGCCAGGAAGGTCACACCCCAAGTGAGTAGCAGAGCATGGGTGTGAACTCATGTCAAAATTATTAGCCTGCATGCTCAGCTGAGGTCCCAGTCTTGTGCCGTCTAAACTTTGCTGAGTCCAGAGTCAGATTTTGTTACCACTTCAAAACATTTCTACATAGAGTAAAAGATTAGAAACATCTTAAGGGTCACTGGGTCTCAGATTCGCCTCCTAATTTTGGAGGGCCTACACATCCCAGGCACCTTCATGTGTCCTCTTCTGTTCCATCCTCTCCCCGCCCAACCCCTAACTTCATCAGTGCAGTAGGCAGAAAGGTCTCCCTTTGACAGTCGGAAACACTGACTTCAGAGTGGTCAAGTCCACTGCTTTGGGTAAGTGCACGTGAGTTGGCATCCTGGTCTCACAGCCCCAACGGAGCAGTAGAAGAGTTTCCAAGGGGTCAGTTTGTGGACTCTTGAGCTGGAGAAGAGTCATCCAGAAGGCTGGTTGAAGTATTGTCATGAGATCTGTCAAATCAAATTGCAGTTTGAATCCTGCAAAAGAGGGGGCCTCGGAGATGTGGCTTTATTGCTGGACGTAGAGACCCATACAACGTGCACAGGCACCAGGCGAGAACAAAGTCCCTGGAGACTTTTGACTCTCAGCTTGTCAACTCTCCTGACGGAACAGCCATCACAGCTGTTAGGAATTTCCGAGTCGTTGCGCCTGCCCGCCCCCACCTGGTGTTCCTTCAGCTCCCGGTGGGAACAGCTCCGCCGGCCAGGCGTGCCACTCCTTGGGAAGAACAAAAGGAGCTGCCACTGAAATAGACCCTCCTTACAAAGAAGTCTGCACTCGCTCGTGCCTGGAGTGGCTGTGGGTGCCCCTGGGGTGAGTCAACCCCAGAAGTCCCAGGAGACAAGCACGGGGCCATTCATAAACAGGGAAGACCTGTGGAGACCCCAGTTGGAATTTCATGACCAAAGGGAGGGCGGAAATGAGGGGCGGGATTATTTCCTTAGTACCTGATTGGCCGGGACTGGTTAGCGCGGCATACAGCTAGCTCACCATTGCTTAGTTGGAAGAGAAGCACCGTTCCGCCCTTTTAAAGCAAAGAAATAAAAGATAGAGCAGAAGAACCTTTGTAGAACAACCACCACAAAGGGAGAGGTTGTCCTTTCTGCTTGAGGGGAGGGGATGACTTATTACAACTTCAAATGCTTGATGAGGCCACGCCTGAAGACACTTAAGAACTGGCCTAACAGCAGTTTCGCCGGCCATTTGACATGTACTAGATGGCAGAGCAGCCGTTGAAGGAAAAAGAAAGCTTTTATAAATTGTCCTCGGGTGAGTAGCTAAAGAGGCGCAGCATCAGACTTTTAGAAGAAGACCCAACAGCTAACTCTAGTGCGGTGGTTCTCAAAGTCCAACAGCAGTGGCAGAAGCTGGGAACCTGTTAGAAATGCCAACTGGGGGGGGGGGGGGTGCGGGTTGCGGCTGGGTGACTCAGTCAGTCAAAGTTGTGACTCTTGGTTTGGCCTCAGGTCATGATCTCAGGGTCCTGCCTTGGGCTCCCTGCTCAGCATGGAGTTGCCTTGAGATTCTGTTTCCCTTGCCCTCTGCCCCTCCCCCACCAACTCGTGTGCGCGCGTGCTCTCTTTCTAATGATTAAAATCTTGAAAGAAAGAAAGAGAGAAAGAAAAACTCTAAGATCCCATCCCGACTTAACAAACCAGAACCTGAGGGTGGGACCCAGCAATTTGTTCTAACAGGTCTTCCATGGGATTCCGATGTTTGCTGAAGCTCCAGAAGCTCTGTTTTGGAGCATAATAGAATAGACTGACTCAGGGTCAGACAGTTACAGGTTATGGTCCCACCTTGGACACTAATTCATGGTAAAACTTGGGGCAAGTTTCTTAAGCACTCTGAGCCCCGCCTTCATCAAGCCACGTGAGAATAATGGTGACAACAGAGCTCTGCAGAGGAATGTCAGTATGAAGTGGTTAGCCTCAGTCCCTGCTCACTCAGCAAATGCTAGCTTCCCTCGGGGTTATTTAAAACACCAGAATTGGATCACACCACACTAACCAAACGTTTGGGCAGCTCTTCTGTTCAACTAGCACCATGTCTAAGCATTATTCCTTACTCTTTAAAAACCTTTGTTTCCCAGACAATAGACTACCTGCCTCAGAATTAACTGGTGCATCAGTTAAAAAATACAGATGATCTAGTGTTCATATCAGACCCACTGCATCTGCATCTTGTGAAGTGTGGTCTGGGTATCTACAGGCTTAAAAGTGTTCCCTGAAGATGCTTCTGCAGACTACAGTGCAAGAATCATCAATTAAAATGAGATAAGATGCAACTTGGCTGTGGCTTCGCTATCACAGACACTCTCCCATAGGCTGAGCTGAAGCAGACACATTGTTTCAACGTGACACAGTAAGTAGAACCAAGAAGTGAAACTTTATGAACTTTGCTTCCCTGTTCATGATCCTTACCTGTGGGGCTGATAAGCTACTGGCTCTATTTCTCTTAGCTGGCCAACCTGGAATTGAGGCAATTTTACTGATGTCTGGCGGGAAATGGTGGTAGCAGAAGAGAACTGTGTTATCAGAACCCACGATTGTACAAGATGCTTTACACAGAAACTTCTGGAGTTTTGTTTTTCCAGGCAGACATGGTACTTCTTTAAGGAGCTCAGAATCTGTTAGAATGGGCACAGCTCAAAACTTGTTTTTTTGGTGTGTGTGTGTGTGTGTGTGTGTGTGCGTGTGCGCGCGCGCGCGCGCGTGCACCCTTCTCTCTTTCTCCTACTCCTACTAAGATGGCCAGGTAGTTGGATGTTCTCCTGGAACCTCTGGTCTGAGAAGAGAGAATGGCTGTTTGGCACATTCAGGATGTGTGTTTTGTATGGAAGGGAGGAAGAAGGGGGTGGGAGAAAGGGGCTTTGAACTCAAGTCACCTGGGCAAGCCCCCACCAAGATACCAGTCTGTGATTCTCTAAATCCCCCTAGTGATGTATGCATGTGTCAAACACAGAAGTCAAAGCATAATATCTGTAAATATATATTTATATGATAGCTGGTGTTCAAATATATATTTATAATATATAAAATGTATATATGATATATATAATATATAATATACATGACGTTTAAATCTATAATATATAATAGCTGACGTTTAAGCCTCCCTATGTGCTAGGAGTTTGACATTAATTCTCTCACTGAAAGCTCACAATAATCATAGGAATAAGTACTAACAGTGTATCCCATTTGAGGATGAGAAAATTTAGGCACAGAGAAGTTAAGAAACTTCCAGACTCACGGCCAGTACAGTGCAGATCTGAATTTGAACGCAGGCAACTGACTGACATCACAGTTCTCAATCCTAGAGACCCAAAGGGCAGTTCCAGCCTGTTCCCAGACCTTGTAAGACCCCACCCCGGACCTACTTAATTAGACTCTACATTTTCACAGAGATTTGTGGTTATACGAAAGTTTGAAAAGTACTTCTCGGAAGCACAGGCATTTTTCCCAGTGTCCTTGAAGTATCATCAGCATCAGAAACACTTGTGGGTGCTGCTCAGCTATGCAGGTTTCAGGCCCACCAGAAATCTCTGCAGCTGACAACCCAGAAGCTGCATCATCAACAGTTCCCCAGGTGATTGTTTGGCATGCTTAATTTTGAGAATCACTACTTTTGGTTCCTCTGCCCTGTCGCTCGCTTGGCAGTCAAGAGTTAGAACCAGGAGGTCACACTGGACCAGGTGATGGCTCTCCCTGCAATGAAGACAAGAGGAACGTATGGAATAGCTCAGGCAACCAAATGAAAGAGAGCCAAGGAAAAGGGTATCTCCCTTGACTTCAATATGTTTTGAAACTGAGAGTGTTCCGTAAGCTTTTTGGTCTAATTTCATTTTTTTCTCCTGTTTTTAAAGAATGCCTTTGTGAAATCTTATACCATTTCTGCCTCTTACTTCAAGGCTAGTGCACAAGTCATTTCTTTGACCCTAGACCTGTTTACATAATATTTTCCACCCCCCACACACCTAAAAATGGGAAGTGGAAACTCAGCACATTTCAACACGCTCCAGAGGAAGTTACCATGTTGAGAAAGGTACCAAGTTGGAAGAAGTTACCTTGTTGATTAGGCAGACGTGGCCATCTGATAGACTTATGTGGACCACTATGATATTTGCGTCATTAAGGATAATTCAGAGAGAAAGATCAGTGACAGTGCTGGTCAAGTTCTTGTGTAAGTTCTTTGTTGACACCATAGAGACCCCAAAGATGGGAAAGCAGCAAAACATCAATAAGGAGCCTTGAGCCACGGGTTGTAATTCTGTTCAAGCTCTAGCCCGTGGCACTAGCTACCGACGTACCTCTTGGGAAGTTGCTGCAGTCCTTCAAGCCATGGTTTTCCTGTCCTTTCAATGAGTGGGTTGTTTTTTTTTTTTTTAAGATTTTATTTATTTATTTGAAAGAGAGAGAATGAGAGAGAGAGAGAGAGAGAGAGCACATGAGAGGGGGGAGGGTCAGAGGGAGAAGCAGACTCCCTGCTGAGCAGGGAGCCTGATGCGGGACTCGATCCTGGGACTCCAGGATCATGACCTGAGCTGAAGGCAGTCGCTTAACCAACTGAGCCACCCAGGCACCCCAATGAGTGGGTTTTTTAGGTGCTGCAATTTCAGCAATCCAGAGGGCCTGGGCAGGTAATATAAATGAGTGAAGGGAGTAACAAGTCCGGAAGAAGAGCAAGCGGCCGAGGGCATGCCCTTTCTGAACCACACCTGCTCAGGTCTTCCTGAGCCACTGTACCAGCCACACCAAATACAGTCACAGATTAATTTAACCCAAGATAGACTATCTCTAGGGGGCCTTCCAGCATGTAGCCCTCACTTGTAATTTAGAGTTTGTTAGCCTTTGGGGAGCTCCCTGTCCATTGCCTGCTGGGATTAAGCAGAATGAAAAGACTGAGGAGACCCACCAGGAGAGGTTGATGATCTCATTCCTGTTACTTAAACTTGGGACAAGTGGCAAATTGCTGAACTTCCCAAGGACTAGCTGAAGATATCATGCCAATGAGGAACTAACATTATTTACCGAAAGTCAATGACACTGAAAAAGCAATCCTGAAGAAGATGCGAGGTTATTCTAGTGAAGCTTCTGAGAAATTTCTGGTGCAAGGACATGGGGAGTGGGTAGGTTCCTTTTTTTGTATAGTTTGTCGATGGGAGAAAGGAGGGTTAAGATTTTAGATAAATGTATTCCTAAAGTTATGTCACTCTCCAGCAAAAAGGAAAAATGGTGTCTGCTTAATGTACATATTTTTAAAATTTATTTTACTCAATTTTTACTGTGCTTATAAATATCTATATATGAAAACTATTAAATACCCAGTTTCCCTTGTTTTTAAATTGTATGTTGTGGACCCTTTTGCAAATTTATGCTGTTTATACTAGCATTATGTTAAAAGAAAATCCTTACACCAAAAAAAAAAAAGATTTTAGACGAATGTAGGTATGAGAGGTAATAATATGAAAGTACTTATGGTTTGGATAAAACGCTATCCTTTCAAGGCTGCAAATCTATTCCGTATTCCAGACAAACGAAGGAGCTTCAGTCAGGTGTTTGCAGTCAAATGCTCTACCACTGAGCTATACCCCCTCAATCAGGTGTTTGATTATTAACTTAATACATCGGTTCACGAAGTGTGGCCCCTGGACCAGCCGTATCAGCATCACCTGGGAACTTGTTAAAAATGCAAATTCCCAGACTCCACCCCATATCTGCTGAATCAAAACCTCAGACCAGAGGTCAGCAACCTACATTTTAATGAACTCTCCTGGTGATTCCAGTGTCCTCTAAAGCCTGAGACACTGAGCAGTGTTTCCGTCCTGATGTCGTTATGTCATATTCCCTGTGTCTATAGGCACTAAACTGTGAACTCCCAGAGAAGCTGTCCCACGACCCAAAACTAGGAATTGGGTAATCTGGGTCCGACAATCAAGGTGAAGGTGGAATCGACTGCAAGGGTCATTCCTTGCACAATCCAGGCACATTCTGCACATAAGTGGAGGACCATTGTGGTTTATTTATTTATTTGTACTTCATTTTTAGTGCCTGTTGATTATATATGCTTTAATCTGTAGTATCCAGTTAAATGAGTTAGAAACATCTTGTTCAAGCAGTGATTGGATGTGCCATGACTTACCTACATGACCCTTCATGTCCTATCGTCAGTCCATTGGGGAAAAACAACACAGTTTTAAGTAAAAGGGATCCACTGCTTCATTTTTCTTATAGTGTGCGTGCATTTCATTTCTTTATCTTCAAGCGTGGAAGGGGGAATGATTTCATTAGTTTCTTTGGCATGCAGGAGCAATCCATCTGCACAGTACCCTGGTTTTCTAATGCCTATTTTGGCATAATTTTTTTGCTTGTTAATCTACAGTCCTCTTGTGATCTTGAGAATGGAACCCATTAGTCATCATTGTTCTCCTATTGTACCTGAAAGAATTAGCCACATCTCCACAGCTTCTACATTGGTATTCCTTCCTGGCAGAAGTAGAAATGCTTACAATTTGAACACAATGTAGGCTACTGCCTAGCAGAGATTGATTTATGAGAGCTTATAAATTGGTTGCTAGGCTTTCTGGATGACATGAAATAGTAAGGTCCTTCAAGGGAAACTCAAAACACAGAGAATTTGTTTCCCCATTTATTCCAAAGCCCCTTGTACCAAGACATTGAATTGAGGCTATGTTTGTTCATTCTAAATGTTTACCTGTCCTCTCTTTGGTCTCTGGAAACCACATGAAACCAATTTTTTTTTCTTGACATTTATTCAGCAAACAGCTTATGTAATCAAATGTGTATCTGTGTGTAAATTATTTAGAAAGGTAAAACGGAACAATTTTTAAGTGAATTGCTATAAATTGTCCTTGACTTGTAGAATTTTCAACCAAATGATAAACATTTATCAGCATTCATGGGCTCAGCTGAGCTTCTGCTAGGATTTTAGCAGATTAACTCATCTATGAGAGGTAAGACTTAAAGTCTTTGAATTTTAGCCTAGGTCCAGTCCTTTCCTTGTTGTTCACACAATGCTTACCATGCATCCAGGTGGCAAATATTTACTATGGTTCTGCAATGCGTGAGGTACTGTATTGAGCACAAGAGTTTTGGTAGTGACAGGACTGAGCATGCCTTGACTTCACGGCTCTTGCCGTCTGGTGGTACGGTAAAGACAGTGATAGGTCACCGACATCCCTTTGTTATTCTTCCTGGCCAGCCCTTCTGCAGTCTCCGCTGCTGCTGGGTGTGGAGTGTGGCTAAGTTTGACCCGTGAGTGGTGTAAAGGATGAACACGAATAGTGTGTATCATGCCTGGCCTGGTAGTAAAGTTCTGCCATATTCCATCTCAGCACACAGTTTCATGCTCTTTACATGTTCCTAACTAGTACACCAGGGAAGAACAACATTGAAAGAGTTTTTGGCAATGAGAAGGTAAACTACTTTAAACGATTTTGTATGTGGGGAGGCCTGGATCTCAGGAACCTTGCCAGAGAAAGACAAAATAGTATTTTCATTCCGCTTAGTCATTTGTTAAGAGTTACTAGTTGTACCTAAATGAAGGGAACCTCCAAAAGAGATTCAGCTGGGTGTAGTGGAGACCAAACCACCATATTAAGGGTAAGTCTGAGATTTCATAGAAAAGCAGTTAGTTCTTTATTTCACTTGTATTAACACAGAAGGAAAAAGCTAGGGCATTAAAGTCAATGCAAGTGTCCTTTGCAATCTTAAGTCCATGAAAGAATGATTGTAATTGCTTGTGTACACACTGTTTGGCTGTCTTTCCTATGGGCTTTCAAATCTTTGGTAAAATAAGTGCTTCATTAAGGAGGAGCTTGCAGAATTGCTTTGGTTTTGAATAGAAGTTGGTCATTTTGGAGTGGCTTTGAACAATGGCGTACAAGGATGGGGTGGCAACAATCTGCCAAGGGTGGAATATAAAAAGGAGTTTCAATATAGAGAATTTAAACAATAATAAAACCAACTAAAAATTGGTCTTTTTATTATTACCATGTACCAGTAACTGTAGACCATGCCAGTATTAAGATAACCTTTTTACCAGGGGAAACTGCTCACAACAATCTACTACCTTTTACACAATCTACCACAACCTAGTCGGATGACCTACTAGGCATCTCAAGTATTTATTAAGGACAGTTTTCAGGGGCTTTCAGGCTAACAGGAGATGTGCCATGCCGGGTCATAAAATCAGTTTTTAAGAGTGCATTGACTAGGAAAATGAACCAGAGGCTATTATTTGTGACCTAAAGAATGGGATCAGTGATTCCAGTAAAGCTTTTTAAGATTTTAAAAGGATGTGAGCAATATGATGTAATCAAGAAGAAGGAAAATATTCCATGGATTGCATAAAGAGGACAATACACTCCAAAGCTGGAGAGGTAAACCAAGAGTGGGAGATGACCTCAGGTAGTGTCTCGTAAACAACAGGTAAGCCATATTGGTGTAGCTGGCAGCAAGGCCCAGACAACAAATGTCAGAATTTCCAGGTGTGTTAGAAGTTACCAGGTCCCTATGAGTATTAATACCACATGGTCAAATCAATGGTTGTAAAACCAACACCAATCATTGATGAATAGTGCCATGGGTTTGGGTAGGGAAGAAATTGGCCAAACCCCATCATAATTCATACGGAGCACACAATCACTGTTAGAGGTGTGGGTTTTGTAAGCAATGACTGCAGGACCCCATTGCTCTGCACAGTGTTTGGTTCTCCACCTGGCAGTTTTGTGAGACAACTTTGACTCTGTTGACCTGCCAACAGCAGGTCTGAGCCTACAAATGATTTGGGGGGTGGTTGTAGAACTTCATATACTAGATAACAAGTCTCAAACAGTTTGACCTTTGCCTTTTGTAGTTTAGCATTCCACAAGCTCTTGGTTTGAACCAGGTCTCTCTATATAACCGTAACTCACTCAAATGAGGTGTCTTTTAAGACAGACCCTTGTCTTTTGTGCCAACCCAGGTCAAATCATTTACAAAGAGGCATGTGGGCATTTGAGAGGGAGTATGACTCCTTGGTTCAGACACCATAAGAAAGTTTTGGAGATGAGACAGGATTGAGAAAAATGAGCATTTAATTTCGTTTGAAATAATAAGAATTACTTCAATATCTAATGAAACCTCATTTGCCATGGCATAAACCATAGTCCCCCAACTTCAATAAAAATAGAGAAAGATTTCTACTTCTCATCCATGAATAGTGCTCGCTAGTCCTTAGTGAGCCTTGATTTTTTGCCTGCTGCTATCAGCAGGCCCCCCACATCACTGTATTAGCCTATGTAAAAATGGGAGACCAATAATGAAAGGGAGCTTGCTTCAAATGTGATTCTTCCCCTGCTGCAAATACCTGCTGCATTTCTTTAGGGTAAGTGTAGGAAGGAAGGAATGGTCATGTAATCTGTTATCTTCCTCCCTCTGAGGCACAGCATGAGAACTTCTTTGGCAGGAAATGAAGAGAAACTTGCCCAAGAAAAGCTCTGCACAAATTCCCATCCCTGCTTTGCCAACCAAACAGACCAGTGTTTGTCAAAACCTTTTCTCTTGAGTTTTTTTCTGAAGTGTAGCTTCCAAAAGCAGAGGCAGAGAGGAGAAACCACCCAGGAAGGGCACTTGGGGAAGTGATGTGGGACAGCATTTGTTATGAAGGGGAAGCCAGGGTGGTAAATGGGCCCTACATTTGAGCCAGAATTGCAGTTCTATCAAGATCCCTACTGGTGGGTCCAAAGATCCAAAAATCTAAGGTTAAAGCCTTTTATTTTAAGAAATGACAAAGCCTTCACCACTCAAACTCACTAGGCAGCCAAACTTGTAAGTGGAATTTTAAACACACATTTGACAAGTTTCCAGAACTCTTAATTTTTAAAAAATCCATTAAATAAAATCCTTTCAGAAGATCAGCATTTCTTTGAGCATTGCTGAAATTTTTTAATGTTCTTCTTGGAGGCATAAACAATCAATGCAACCATTAATTTGAGGGTCTTTCTCTCTGGCAGTGGTGCAAATTGAAAACGAATAGTTCGAAAGACATTCTGACTAATCAGGTCAGGGGGAAAAATGAATGGTGCTCTTCACAGCCCTGCCAGAGGCTTTGTTTTGCTGTGAGTTTTAATTTAAGGAAAACAAAAATGAGGGGAGAATAAAAGAAGAGAAAATGTCAGTACTGCTTTTTCCAGTGACACTTTGGTAAACCTTGCCAATAATTAGGTATTTTTATTGCATTTAAATATCAGTATTTCAATATTGTAGAACCATTTTCCTTTTGCTTTCCTTCGCATTATTGTATGCTATATTACATTTACATTGTTTGGGGTAGAAAGTTGTTTGAATTTCCAGTGCTTGGGACTTATATTAGTGCTTTTCTCAATTTCTGAAGCTATATCATTGAATTGTAGACCTCACAATATTTTGTTGATGGTTATCATTCAGATATTACATCTCCCAGTGAATCAAGTTATGCTTAAGGAATCCCCTTGTATAGGGAATACTTTGAGAAAGCTTCTGTATTTTCTCTCAGTCGAACCAAGAGCTACCTTTCATCCCAACTGTGGCTTTCTTTTTCTGGGTGGTGGCCACTGGCCAACAGAAAGAGAAAAGAGAGCCTCCATAACATTTTGTAGGAGATTACCTATATGAAGCTGCATAAGCTCCAGTTTGGAGGCGTAGAAAACATTTTCTCAATTGTTCAGAACAGTGTGTCAATGATATGAAACTTTAGACTGCCTTCTCGAACATCAAATCACATTATCACCTGGCTTTTTGTATTGAGGAGATGCCTGGTGGAATCATAACTAGTTTTTTGTTTTTGTTTTTTTCCCCAAAAAAAACTACGGGTCAGGGAAGGTACAGGAGCTGGTATAATTTATAGACCAACAGCCCACTAAAAGCTCAAACCAACTATTAAGAAACATGGAAATTGATGTTGATTTTGAAGACACTGAGCCATGAGGCCTTAAAATTATAACTTAAGAAATCGCCCTTTGTTTCTAAGTTTGAAATATCTTCAAAGCTTAGGATTTGTGGATGCGTCTGAGAGATGTTTGACTGTTCTACTTTGCTGCTCATAATTATCAGGAGAGCTTATTCTCAGCTTGCCTTTAACATTTCATGGTTGCCAGCTCTAAGCTCTTGGATATAGCATGAGGTCAAGTCTTCAGTCCTCTTGGCGGCTTTGACCATCTCAGGTTGAGAAACTGTCATGATGATTCCTGATTCTCTAGTGTACCTTCCTATAGATGACAGGCAAGTCCTTGCAAGACATAGGTAGCACCCATCTGACACTTCTGCTGCCTTAGGGTGGTAGCTTTGTAATTTAAACTCATTAGTGGTGAGGAAGAGATTAGCTCAAATGACTCTCGGTAATGGAATTAGCCAGCAGGATTATCTGGGATCAAGGAGGGAGGGTGTCTGTTAACCTTACTGTTGCTCCCAGAGAAATCTAGCTCTGGAATATGCAGCCGACCTCCCAGACAGAGGCTCCACCTCCTGTGCAGCATTGCCCATTCTCTGTTCACCTAGTATTTACGTGTTCCTAGAAACTAGATTTTATTGGCTTGGCTACTATTCAACACTGGGTACCCTTGATGGGCAGAGTTCATACTAGATGACTTTAGGGGCAACTAACTTCTCTAAGGCATCTAGTGTGACCATATGATGTACTATTTAAACCAGGACACTTTTGAGAAGGGGAAGAGGTTATTATTTA
Organism: Callorhinus ursinus; assembly: GCF_003265705.2. Taxonomy (NCBI): domain Eukaryota; kingdom Metazoa; phylum Chordata; class Mammalia; order Carnivora; family Otariidae; genus Callorhinus; species Callorhinus ursinus. Next base: position 24,854,106 of record NW_027397085.1, read on the forward strand.
TAATTACGCAGGGGCAGTAGTCCAGCACTGCCCTGGGAAAACTGAAATATCTTGTCCCCTACTTATGGCCTACATATGGGTACCAGATGTCCTACATCACTCCTTGTACCAATCACCTGTGGTCAGTATCAGGCTGGTTTCACTGAAAACTTACTAGTCACAAAAACTTAGAAAGGAAGGCACCTATTTGGAAAATTCACTATGAAGAAGGAGGCCTTGATACTAACCTAAGATCTCCTGTATCCAACCAAGTACCAGTCTTGCTGTTTCTATCTCCTGAAGCTCTGTTACCCATCCCCATTTCTCCACCCATGTTCCCCTCACCTTGGCTACAGCCACCATCATCCTTCCCCCAGACTAGTGTGCCGGCCTCGTCATGTTCAACCCAGTCCAGCCTTGCTCTCTTCCAATCAATTCTGTAGATGTCACAGCAGTTGTCCTTCAGCCAAAACCCGGCACTGTTTTGGGCACTCGGGATCCAGAAGTGAATGAACAAGGCAAGGTCAAGCTCCCAAAGTACTTAATTTCCAGCAGTCTAGACACATGACTAATAAATAAGACTTTCAAACTTTGATAAGAGCCATGAAAGTGAGCAACACAGTGAGATAATAGGGAGTCAGGGTAGCAGGGAGGAGGCTACTTGAAGTGATCAGAGAAGCCTCTCTGGGAAGGTGATGTTAGGTTAGATTTGAGGGGTGAGAGCCAGGGAAAGAGCCTCCCAAGGCAATGGGAAGAGGAACACTCAACATCTGAAATTATGAGGCATTCAGGTGTTTTCAAGAAGCGGAACAGGAGGCCTGCAAGCCTGGCACTGCCATCAAGGGGCACAGTGGTTTGCAGTAAGGTCAGAGGGTAGGCGAGGGCCGGTCATTTAATGCCTTATTGCCCAAGGTAAGGGGTTTTCCTTGCTCCTAGCATAAAACTCCAAAGCCATATAGAAGTGTTTAGCAGGGGAACTGTTGGAACCAGTTATCTTTTTATTCACCTTGACTCTTGTTTCTATGTGAAGAACAGATGGTGGGTAAAAGGAATACCAGTTAGAAGCCTACAGCCCTCCTTCTGGTGGCAGTGGATGGAGGCTATGGGAAAGGAGGAAAGCTTTTTGATATGTTATCCTATCGGTGGCATTTACAGCTACTTAAATAAACTTTTGCATAAATGCATCACATTCTCCTGTTTCTCTTGAATGCATAATTGCCATATTTTTATTTCATTTAGTGTTAAACCTTTATCTTTTGAAAAAAAGATCTTTGATTTGTGTTTTTTGTTTATAGAGCTTTGTATACATTTTTATACTCTCCAACTAGGAGATATTTAATTTTAGACAATAAATATTGAAATTTCTAAAAATGCCTATAAATGTCTAGAAGGCGGCTAGGAAATCTATACCTATGAGTTTAAAACTCAGTTCCTGATGCTGACTTTAATTAGGAAAACCTTGAGTTTTTAAACCTACTGTTTTCTAATTTTGAACTCTACCCCAAATTATTATTGTAGTGGCTTTTTGGTTGCCAACAGAGTAAAAAAAAAAAATTGTTAAACTTTAGGAGTGAATAATCTAGTGCTTTGAAGTAGAGAAATTATACTCTTCAGTCTCTGGTGAAGGGAGGTACAATCATGCCAGATGATGGATATAGATAGGGATATCGCTGCAGAAAATGGGAATATAGACACAAATAGCCATCTATCCATGTATATCCTCAAATATACAAATCCATGCCATGGGGATGGGGGGTCTACTGCTTTTAGAAGGTGTTAAACAATGTAGAGTCCTGCTTACCTTCCATTCTTTAAAAAGTTAAGACCTGTATTCTTTGTATATTTGCTTATTCTCTCCAAGAAGCAGTGGAAGTAAATACTTGGCTGACTGAATCCTAGTTTAATCCAGTTCAAGAGTCAGCCATTTACTTATTTTGCAGAGCAACAGAAATACCTTTCTTAACTATCTTGATATGTCCCTGTGTGCCAGGAAGACACAGGCAATACAGATGTGTCTGGACCCACTTGCCGCATGCTGGCTGTCAGAAGTCTGCAGGAGGAAATACCTTCTTGATTAAATTCTCCAAGGCTGACATTTGTCTGTTGTTCACCCTGCTGAATGATTTCACATGTGTTTTTTTTGCCGAGTCAGAATTCTTCAGTGATGTACAGGATAGTTCTTTTCTTGGATGAGTGAAGTTCTTTTGGCCACTAGAGTAGGGAAGTTATTTTAATTGTGTGAATAACAGGCAATTTCAGTTAGGAGGAGAGACCTGTTACCTCTTGGTCATTTAAAATAAATTATAGGTCAAATAATTATGACATGAGGAAAAGATTACACCATCATTTAACAAGTTTCAGATTTTTACGAGGGTTCTGACCCAGCCATATTTCTTCCTAAGGAACATCTCTAAAATAGAGTCCTAAAGAGCTCAAGTCTCATACCCTGTCATTTTGCGGGGGGAGGTCCTGCCCTTTTGTGGGCGCATTGTTTTGATCTCACCTGCAGATCATCTCCTTGGATTGTGTTTGCACTAGACATGCTTTTGGGGAAAATATTGTCCAAGAAAAAAAAAAGAAGTCGTGTTCTAGACCCACCCAGAATGATATAATATTAAGTGTTTTCCCTATTCAACAATGATACTGTTTTGAGAACTCACAGCTGGTTTGAATTTAGTTAAGTCCAGTGTTTTCTTTCTCTTTTTGGTTTGTAATTTCCCAGGGGCCTGCTACCTTTGTGCTGAGCTTATAGTGTAGGATTCTTCCAGCAGAGAACACTAGTGGGTAGAGTTGAAGCAATCAGGAGCTCTGAAAGAGAAACTGAGTTACATAGACAAAGATAACAGATGATCAGGTTTTTATTAGCTATGGCAATCTTTATTTTGTTAAAGGTATTATAGAATAAGTTCTTACAGAACCATTTTGTAAATTGAAAACAAGAAAAAACATCTTCCATGGTATGGGTTCTATAGTTCGCCTTTAGCCTCATTTCATGTCCTTCTCTCCAACACTGACTTGCATGTTCTGATCCCTTTGTGAGGTCTCTGTGGCTGTGCTACAAATAGGGTGACCCAATGGGACTGAGGGCTTTTGGGGATGGGAGACCAGAGGTGGAAGTGGGCAAATCCTGGGCAAACGGAGACAAATGGGTCACCCTAGGAAACACCACCTGCTTAGTAGCCTGGCACAAAACGATGATTGCTCACAATTCTGTGGCTGACTGGGTGGGAGTTCTGCTCTTCTCACTGGGTTTCTCTATAGGGCTGCTGGGCCGATGCTGGATCGGTTAAGATGCTGGGGCCTTAGGGTTCCAGGAGGATGTCAATGGAAATTGCAGGGCCTCTTGCAACTGTGCTCAGAAGTCCCATGTTGCTGCTTCTACTGCTTTTAGTGATGAAGACCCAGAGCCTGCCCAATTCAAGGACTGAGGAAATTGACTTCATCTCCTGATGGGAAAAGTTGCAGAGAATGTGACCTTTTTTAAATCTACCGTGAGGATTCTGAGATGGAGTAAATTTACATAACTTTACCAAGACCACATAGCTACAAAGTGGCCAATCCGGGATTTGAACCCAGGTTTATATGCCTGAAAAACCTCTAAGCTTTTCATGGGTTTGGGCCACCACACCCTACTAGGGTAGAACTACATCATCTAATAATCCAGGGAGGAAGTGACATTTTCCTGCTGTTCTGGGGTGGAGTAGAGGAGATGGGGGTGCAGAAGGAAGAAGATGAAAGAGAAACCTGATCTGTGATGTCTAGAGAACCAATATCACAGAAATTGGTCCATTTTGTTTTGAGAACATAATTCATACTTGTCCGATTCAGTAAATACATTTGGCCTCCTGCTCTCTCTTCCCACCCCATTCAATACAACCTTATCCCCCCAAAGGAAATTCTTCAATGGGCCTCAGATTTATTATATTCTTGGTCTTGATGATCCTTCTATTCTCTTATGCACTGGCCTCATTTTTTCCAATATAAGCATTTGGATCATCTTCTACAGTTGAGAGTCTGAAAGACAAGTTGCTGTAAGTCAGTTGTTTTCAAAGTGTGGGAGTCCCTGAGACACTATCATAAAGTCTATGAAGTCAAAACAATTTTTATAACACTAAGATATTATTTGCTATTTTCCACTCTCATTCTCTCTTGAGTGTGAGATGGAATTTTCCAGAAGCAACATGATGTGTGATATTGCAACAGATTATAGCAAAAGCAGATAAAAGAATTCTACTCTCTTCTAAGAATTCCACTCTCTTCTATTAAGACAGACCTTAAGAGATTTGAAAAAAATGTAAAACAAAGACATTTTTCTGTTTTTCTTGTTTTCAGAAAATAGTTATTTTTTATTAAGGATCTTTTTATGTTGGCATGCAAAGGTTTTGTTGTAATTTTTAAATAATACAAACATTTTTAAGGTTTCTTGTTTAGTTTCTCATATTAAAACACACGTAAGCCAAAGCTCTTTGAGGTCCTCAATAATTTAAGATAGACTCCTCAGAGCAAAATGTCTGAGAATGATTTTCACCATCTTATCAGCTGCCCCTTGCTGAGCTTCTCCCATGCCCAGGCCATTTCTTACACATTCTGTTTGAATCCTCCCAACAATCCTGTCAGGAATGTGCCCCGTTAATCCCCAACCCCGGAAGCACAGACTGGTGCTCAAAATCATTAGTCATACAGCTTGTATTCTGTGGAGCTGTAATTTGAAGCTAGTTCTGGTTCCTGAGTCCAATGTGGAGGAATAAATAACTTCCTCACAGGCAATATGCTTTTCACTCTTCTGGACAGAGAGGAAGAGGAAAGCAGAGGTCCAAGACGACTTGGATGAATTATTGAAATGGCACAGGCAGCCAGAAACCATGACTTCCGAGAGCTGTCTGACCCGTAAAGAGTCCACTAGTCATAGTGAACTTGTCTTTTCAAATTGCCACTCTGAGAAAGGAATTCCTTCAAATATAGGTGATACTCTGATCCTGGTGGGTTTTTGTGTCCTATGTAAGTGGCATTTCAAATCACAGATGATGTCAACTCTGAGCCTGCCACAAGGATGGAACATGTACTTATATAATGATCATTCTAAGGTACAGAAATGTTCATTGTCTGAAACCTATTTTCCAGTTACTTTACAGATCAGCTTCTGCATTCTGATCGATGGCATCTCTTGCATAACAATAAGAGTTGCTACCACTTAATTGAGTAAGGATGTGCCAGGCACTGAGAGAGAGACTTCCTGTCACGACCTCTCAAAATTCTCAAAAGAATGCCCTGAGACAGCAGTGTTTGCCTCCTCCCTGCCTTACAGATAAGGACACCTGGCTTGCAGAGGTGTCCCTGCTTGCCTGAGGTCACCCAGCTCATAGGTAGATGGTGAGTCAGGGATCAAACCCCTGTTGGCAGGGTTCCCTTATTCTTAAACCGTATGCTCTGCAAGCCTCTAAAAGGAATTGTCCATTTGTCTACAGAAAAGGAATTCTCCAAAATAGACTTGAAGTAGCCTGGATAAATTAGGAAAAGGATACAATTTTACATCCGGAGATTTTCTTTTTTTTTAAACTGCAGCCTAATCACGTAATGAGGAAATAGATACAGTTTTTTTTAATACTGTCTTAACCCTTCACTTAACCCGGCAGCCGACAGCAGACAGAGGAGGGCAAAGTTCCTCATGCATATCTGTACTACCCAGGGGTATTTTAAGATGGCCAATAATGCCAACTGGATTTTGAATTTACTTGGATGAGGCATGCCTGCCGTCTGCCTGGAGGACTGTCCTTCTTTCAGTTTTAAAATGTCATGATCACACCAACAGTGTTAGAGGTGATGGGAGAGCTGAGGCTCACATGTGTCAACAACAGATGGACATGGCCCTGGAGAACACCAGAAAGAGAGACTGGTATATTTCCCTTAGGGCTGCGCTCCGGGTGCCCTTGAGAGGGATGGGGACAAAAGGTTCTCACAATTTATATGTATATATATATACATGTCTTTACTTATTTTCTTCTCACAATATACATTGACTGCTTGAGCTAACCAGGTGCTTTCAGCAAGAGTTGAAGCTGCAAACTCAGCTTTAACAACCTGGACATCAACTTTCTGATTACTCGTAAAGAGTCAGGTTGCTGCTACTGTCGTAGAAAGCCTAGGATTTTGGCAGAGGAAAGGAATATGGCTCCTTCGGACTCTTAGGCAACTGGATTCACATTTGTAAATGGTGTTTGAGCACGAATGCAGAGGAATCCATACACTGTTAAGACATTTCTGACCAGAGCAGTTTGTTGTTGCTTAGGAATGTAATATTAGAGACACGAAACAGACAACTTTTGTCATTCTAAATCCATGCACTTTATTATCTCCACCCTGAATTAGCTACAGAAACAAAAACAAGTGAGTGTGTACAAATCTGGGTAATGTCAGAGAATGACAAGAAGGCGAAGAATGGTACATGTGACCGTCTCCATTCTGCCACCTCGGCCCTTCCTCTGATCTCCCAGCTCAGGGGGGTAATTTGTCAGCTGAGGAGTCCATGTCCAGTATTGCTATCTGGCTACTGGTTTTAAAATAGCAGTGCATGTGAAGATCTCTTTGGTGCTCTATTATTTGAGCAACGTGGTTGAATCATATCCTTCTTTACAACTTTTGTGATACTTTAAAACCGCCATCAAAAGCAGAATATCTGCACACTTCTGCACACTTGCACGAGATTATAAGGTCAGAGCTGAGTTCTTGTTTCTGCCACCGTAACGTCCCTACCCTAGGGCCTTGCCAATGGTGCACCAGTAAATACTATAAAAAACTAATAGCAACGGGGCTCTTACTATGTGTCAGATACACACCAAGGGCTTTATCCAACTCCCCAAGGAGTAAATGCTATTAATACCCCCATTAATATCCCTATTTTGCAGAATACTTGTTGACTGAATGAGCATCTTTGTAATTCATATTTTCTGCCCCCTCTCCTGCTGCTTCTCCCTGTGTCGTGGTGTTTCCTCCATGAGACTCAGCTGCCTGTCTTCCCTTTTCCCCCCGTGTCAGATTCGCAGCTGACATGGAAGAGCACAAGGAAATCATCTTTTTGTCTCGGAAGTCTTCAGTTACTTACAGGTTTATCAGTTGACGTGGGATGGCTATTTTGTGCCTAGCAATTCATCTGGGTTCTAAAATACGCCCGCCTTCTGTACCAGTACCATGTCAAATTCCATTATCCCGGAGGACATCTCAGTCTGTCCTTTCAGGTCATTTTGCTCGTGTGTGCCTGAAGTCAAGATGAAGTAGCTGGCTTTGTTCACTTTCCTATAACCTTCCCCGGGCAGAGTAAGCTGGGGGAAGACCAAGCTTTTCTTTCTTCCTTTTCTTTTTCTTTTTTTTTTTTTTTTAAGTTTTCTTTTTGTTTTGGAGTCATGGGTAACATTTTTCAAATTCTGTTTGATAATTTCAAATCTACTTAAGTTCTTATGCGCTGACCAGGCAAACATTTCTGGGGCCCACACAACAGCTTTAGGGAAGAGCTGGGGGGACAGTCAGGCCAGGGTGGTGGAAGAGAAGAGGTTTGGGATGCTGGGGAGCAGGTAGTGGGGGACACCAAACACTGGGCCCTGTATAATGTTTCCAGGAATGCTTGGGTCTGCGCTACTTACTCCTCCCTTAGAAACTTCCATCTGCATCCACATGGCCTGTCTCATTGCCCCATGATGCACACATGTACAGATACCATATTATTCACGGGGGAATCACTAACCCTAGAAACCTCATTTGGGAAGAGGGTAGAAAATTCCCTACAGACAGTGACAGTGATGGAATGTACCAAAACTCTGTTGTAGACCTGTAGAGAGCAAGTAGTGGGAGATCTACTGCACAGATTTGTTCTGGGAATTAACTTAGAGAAGACTTGCACAGTATTTAGAGTGTTCCCTGGTCCACAAGATATAACAAAACACAGAAACTAATTCTCCCCTGGCCTGCCCTTCCATTTGACATCCCCTGTGTTAGAGAATCCTTTCCATGGGTTTAGGCACTGCCCCTCGTTTTAAAAGGCTCTTCCTGAGAGTATTGGTAAAATAATCCTTTGACACATGATTGTCCCTGAGTATACCATCATCAGGAGAGGAAGGACTTCAAGCTTTCTAGGAGCAGAAAAGAGTGACTGTCATTTATTGACCACACACTATGTTCCAGGCCAGGAGCTCCATACGCTGTGGCCAGTGTCTCATTAAATCTTCCCAACAGCACCCTGAGTCCCTCTTTAAAAACTGGACAATTTACCCAAAGTCGTTGGACTTGAAGTGGTAGAATTGCAATGTTCAGACAGGACTGTCTGACCCCAGAGCCCAGTGCCCTTATTATTATGCTCTGTGACCCCTAACATGCTTTAGTGGGACAGGAGAGGTCCAGAGAATGCCTAGTCAGTCTGGGGATTTTTAGAGTACCAAGGCCCAGGGCACAGGGTTGCTGGGCAGGGGCAAAATGTAAGGGTTCCACCAAAGGGATGGCAGCGGAAGTACAAAAGAGAAGGTGGGGAAACTGCTCACAAATTGCACTCCTTCTGACATATTTTCCTCGGCTTCCAAGTCATGGCCGCTCACTTTGTCCCACTTCCCTCTGTGCCTCTGGCCTAGTCTTAGCATATGCTGTTCTATCTGCTACTGATACTTTCTTGCCTTTCTGAAGGAGAAAGGGGAGAAACGTGAAACTGTATCCTCCATTGCCCACTGTTCGGTGGTAGCTCTGCAGGCATCGACCACCCTACAATTTGGGGTTGTACCTTGTGAGTGCAGAGTGGGCTCCCATTGACACCCGATGTCCCAGCATTAGAAAGGTCTAAGGCTTTACTGGGTCATCTGTGAGGCCATAGTCTAAGCGTTGACCAGGACTGGGGTCTCATCAGAAGTTCAACTGGGGAAGGATCTACTTCCAAGGTCCCATGATTATTGGCAGAATTCACGTCCTTACAGGTTGTCAGAATGCGGGCCTCAGTTTGCAGCTGAAGTCACTGGCATTTTCCCTCTGCTCACTGCCACGTGGCCCTCTTCATAGGCAGCTCACAACATAGAGCACCTTGCCTCTTCAAAGCCAGCAAGGGAGAGAGCTCCTTGTGAGATAAATCTAATCATGGGTATTTTAATGACTTCTACTCTGTAACCTATATTCTGCCATATTTTATTGGTTACTAGTAAGTCACAGGTTCTGATCACACTCACTGGGGAGGAAATAAACCATGGTGTGAAAGGTACAAGATGAGAGTCATGGGAGCCCTTCTAGAGTCTGTCTGCCACAGTGGCTAACAGGATGTAAAGGTATGAGATCAGAGGCGCCAATACAAACTTCGTTGCTTTATGAATAGTACTAGCAGCTCATCTGAGCTGGCATAAACTCAGTTTCATGCAACCATCTACAACCCCAAGAAAGTCCAGTTTCTTAAAATGCTCATGCACTATCAATTTACAGAATCCCAAGTCCTCTCCTTAACAAAAGGATGGGTTTTTTTTTCTTTTTTTTAATCTGAAAGATAGATACCACCCCAATGCCATTACTTGTAGCTTTTAGGTTCCCAAAGGATGAAAAGTAAGTCCTTTTTAATTAAGTTTCTTTTCTCTATATAAAATTGTTCCATGGCATTTTCCTTGACACTTGAGTCTTTGGCTATTTAGCATAACTTTAATTACAGCATTAACAAAATCTACTAGTTAGGTCAAATCATTGAAACTTAAAAAAACAAATTCCCCCCAAATCAATTTCCTTCTGTGGCTTTCCTTCTAATTAAAACTAGGAGAGCTGCTGTGGAGTGTACTATTTTTCATCATGTTGTTTGCGGGAGCATGTTTGTTTTTCCTTTGTTGTGCTTCATGTGGTACATCTTACAGATGTTGAGAATATTTCAGGATGTCTTGAAGGGACAGTGAGAGGTTGTGGTTTAACAACAAAGCCTCTCACGACGCTGAGGTCTGTTGGTAACAGTTGGATTGCTGAAGTGTAAGATCCTCGGTTAGTCTTCAAAAGGAATGTGCTCTTGGCAGGGTAGAGCTGTGTATGGTTGTGTGCGGCTTCAGTGTCCTTTATGGTTAGTTTCCCCAAAGGCTTATTGTACTTATTGCATCATTTGTTTTTATTTGTGAGAGTATTTTAGAAGCTTCGGAATGGTTGTAGAGTCATTAGCGTTTCTAGCTGTAAATGGTTAAGACTCCCTGTAGAAATTGTGTTGAAGGCAAACAAAAGTAAATAAAAGTCCCTCGTCTATACCTTTCCTCTTTATCTGCGTTTCAAACCCACTGTGAGCTGGGGAACGCAGCTCTGTGGAATGACACAGGACCACGCTCATTCTGATTTATGACCTCTGTGTCCCAAGGAAGGCTGCGTGGACTTGGGGATGTAGGTGAACCACTTGCATGAAAAATTAAAGCTGGCATATTTATTTTGAAAGGCAGAGTGAAGTTAATGACCCTACAAAATTCCTGACACATAAATTTATTTTTCCCATCCTTCAAATGAAGTAACAAAGCAAGTCTATATCCAGTCCTGGGGAAGTTTGATGCTTCTGACCTAAAAGTCTATAAAAGGGGTAACCTTCCAGAGCCCTGGAAAAGCCATCCATCTTAGGGAAATGGAATTAGCTTTAACTATATTATTAAATACTATAAATTACCTTCCTGGGTCCAGCCAGTTAAGCATTCAGATTCCTTTTCAACATGCTTACGTTTTCATTTCCAGCACAAAGTAAAACATGAAATAAAGAAATCTTACTATTCAAAATACATGTTTTTCATAATAAAAAACACAGGTGGTATTTCCTCTCGTACTCACTGTAGTTTCGTTCGTGTAGCATGTAAAGCTGTTATTGTTTCTATGCATGTTTTGTGTTGTGTTGCCACTTGTTATCTATTAAACATTGATTTAGTAAAATGTGTCGGAGCAGGTGCTGTGAGGAAGAGAGAGGGAACCCTTTTCCTCAAAGAGCTTCCATTCTGGGTAAACTCACAACCTTGACCTTCTTAATTCTTCCACTTGGTCCCCTTGCCTTTGGAGTGGGAATTCCCTCATAGCCAGAGCTCATAAGATCTAGATTATCTGGCCTCCACCTGCCTCTCATGACATGATTGAACAATTCAACCAGACAGGTGCTATTATTACTGTATGTCAGGTATGGAAACTGAGGCTCAAAGAAAATGAGTGGGTTGGCAAATTATTTCCAGGAAGCAGAAGGGGATTTGGGGAAGATGAAAGAAATCTTTCATCTTCTTTCACTCCCCTAATCTGTGGTTACCTGATAATACAACCAATCAATTCAGTGAGAGGAAGAGCAATGGCTCAAAAATGCAGACTTTATGAAATCAGGATCATACAGGTCTCAGCTGGAAAAGATTAGATACAAAATGAGAAGAGTTACGCCCTGCTCTTGTCTGCCAATAATTAACTGTGTCATTTTGGATAAGTCATTTACCTCAATATCTTCATTTATAAAGCAATGAAAGTCAACAAATATTTCTAGGTGATATTCCCAAATCTGGTCCAAATTGCCAGGGAATGCTGCAAGTTACAATCCCACACTTGGAGATTTGTAATGTGCATTAGCATGTTCAAGGCACCATGAGGTCCTGCAGGAGGAAACCTGTTAATATAACACTTTTTAGGGGCGCCTGGGTGGCTCAGACGTTAAGCGTCTGCCTTCGGCTCAGGTCATGATCCCTGGGTCCTGGGATCGAGCTCCGCATCGGGCTCCCTGCTCCGCGGGAAGCCTGCTTCTCCCTCTCCCACTCCCCCTGCTTGTGTTCCCTCTCTCGCTGTCTCTCTCTGTCCAATAAATAAATAAAATCTTTAAATATATATATAGCACTTTTTAAACTCATTTGACCCTAGAAAACAGAGCTCCGGTTCCCTAGAAAATAGTCTGAAAAATGATCTTCCAAATTCTCTTCAGGCTCTAAAGTTTTATAGTTGACATTTTTGCTTGTGAAATGTTCCATACCTACAATCCATGTGTTCTCTTTTAATTGTGACTTTCCACCCAGCCCCCCCACCCCCACCAAGACTAAACACAGCAGGCAACCAGTAAATGCTGTTGACTGATTTATTCAGCTCTTAAGGTTAATGTAGTCCTACCAGCGCTTATTTTGTGTTTGGCAACATTTAGTTGAACACAGAACAGTGCTGGTGTGGGCAGCACTGTGCTCTGGGAGCTGGGTGAAAACCACCAACTCTCCCTAGAGCCAGGCAGAGAGATGCCAGATGACATTTCAGTACCATGTGGCTATGAGAGTTTCATTCACATGCAGAAACAAAAGACAAAATCTGTCTCCGCTTAGCAGCCTTCTGATCTAGGTGCCCTGCCTGAGTTGGGTTGGTGGAAAATGAAAGCATTTGGTGTTGGGTGTCATTGACCAGCCACCCTGATGGGACAGCCGTCTTTTTCACCTCCCTCCAGTGGTTTGCAAGATACATTGGCTCAGCCAGACTCTCCCAGAGAGAAAACCCTAGAATACCGCTTCGTGCCTCTTTCCATGGCAAATTACCAAATGCCACCCTCATGGTTTGAAAGAGCTAATTCACAGTGAAAGTGCCAGTTTCCCAGGAATTCTTTTGACAACGCAACATCTTTTATTTGTGTTTGCCCAAGACAACAAACTAACTTTAATATGCAATATAATAAATACACAGAAACAGATTTTTAAAAGAGATCATTGTTTTTAATAATATAGCTTAAGTAGCACTGTTTCTCATCTGTGGAAAGCATGTGTGTCCAAGTGATTTAATATGGTGATAAAACTTTTTACAGTGTACCAAAAATCATACAGATGCCTAACACCTTAAGAGCTGGGCAACTACCTGCATCTATTAAGAAAAAACATTTTATCTTTATGTCCTTAAAAAAAATAAAGACCCTGTATAGATTGTGTACTGAGAAAACAGTTTTGATACTGTAGGTTTATGACTAAGAACACTGAGAAATATATTTTTGTTCTAAATTGTCAAAGTTTCTCCTTCTGAGTATATTCTATAGTGTTCCATGTAAAGCAGTTGACATAATTGAAAGCTGCAGTATAGAATATTAAGAGTAGAGAATTGACTAAGGTAGGACCAGAGTATGGATCATAACTCTGCCTCTAACTAGCTATAAGGTTATTTATTAAACCATCTTGAGTCTCAGTTCCCTTATACATAAATGGAAGTATACTAAACATTGTTGTATTTTTTAAAGATTAATTTATTTATTAGAGAGACAGTGCACATGAGGTAGGGAGGGGCAGAGGAAGAGAGAGGGAATCCCCAAGCAGACTCCCTGCTGAGCACAGAGCCTGACGCAGGCTCCATCTCACAACCCTGAGATTACGACCTGAGCTGAACCCAAGAGTCAGATGTTTAACTGACTGAGCCACTCATGCACCCCACCACAGGTTGTCTCAAAGACAAAATGAGATAAAGTCCGTGAAAGAATTACCCAACACCTGCCATATAATAAGCAAGCATTAAATAATTATTCTATGGAGAACTGTTGCTTAGTTCACTGGACTGGAGAACCAGAGGTAGGGTTGCGCTGGCCAAGGAGCACTCTTTCCCTGTGACCCTCTTGGCCCCATTCCCCTCTTGTTTGCTTGACTGGTAGTAGTTCTGGGACTCATTGTTGCAGTTATTCCATTGGAAAGGTCTTGCCCAGAAATCTCTAGAAAATTTCCCTGTGATCATTGGCCTAAGGTGGTCATGGGCCAGGTTGGGGCACATGGTCCATGTGAGGTACATGAACTGTGGCACTGAACCAAAGTCAAAACTGAAGTTTGGATAACTGAATTCAATAAATACCAGTTCAACCTAATGCCTATCTCGGGCTTTATGCTAGGCTATGATGTTGAAATGATTGAAACCAGAGTCTTGACAAACTTTTTGTCCAAGGATCAAATAGTAAAGTTTTAGGCTTTGCCGGCAAAGAGGTAAAATCAAAGGTATTGTGTAAGGATTTATATACCCAGATAAAATGTGGCCATTTAAAATGTAAAACCAGTCTTAGTTTGTAAGCCATGCAAAAACAGATGGCTTAGCCCACAGGCTATAGTTTGCCAACCCCCAATGTACACAGCTCTGTTCCATACCTTTATGGAGCTTGAAGCTCATCTAAAGTGTCACATGATGTATGAACATTTTTTCAAATCCTCCCTCCCAATTCCCTTTGACATTTGAATGAAGCTGAGCCTATCAGTAAAATTATTTGTCCAGTATCACCTACCTTCACCAAAATCTCAGGATCACTAGTCAGAGGGTGTGCACCAAAGAGCAGCTTTTGATGATCTTCTGGTGATTGATTTAGGTCACAACATGAAAATATATGAGTGCCAGGTCAGATTCTGAAGAGCTCAGTATGGAGGGAGAAAACATTAACCAGGAAATTGTCCTTCCAAATACTTATTTTAAAACCCATGGAAAGGGAGTTAGGCAGCACTCTATATACATAACCCAGTCATCACACCAACATACTTAAATGAGCTCCCACATATACAGAGCATACACCCACTTAGCCATGGGTGTTTCCCAAGAGCTCCTGCTACTGAAACCATGACTCACAGCTTGGGCCACAACATAAACTTCTGGTAGAGGGACTGGAACATGGGAGGCAGTGTACTAGCATTGCCCAGGGCCCATTTAAAAGATGTGCACACTGAGTCACAGAGGAAGCGGGAAGTTGTCACAGCACAGGGTTTAGCCTTCTTGTTGCCAGTAAATCTGTGACCTCCCTGACAGAGACAGAGATCAAGACATGAACTACGTAACTGCCCACCCCATTGTGTTTGCCTTTGCAATTTTACTCCACTGCCTTCAAATTTTTGGTGCCTATTGGCCTTGCGTGTGTGTTAAGAATGTCATTTAGAAGGGTGCCTGGGTGGCTCAGTTGTTAAGCGTCTGCCTGCAGCTCAGGTCATGATGCCAGGGTCCTGGGATTGAGCCCCACATCGGGCTCCCTGCTCCGTGGGAAGCTTGCTTCTCTCTCTCCCACTCCCTCTGCCTGTGTTCCCTCTCTCGCTGTGTCTCTCTGTCAAATAAATAAATAAAATCTTAAAAAAAAAAAGAAAGAATGTCATTTGGAGATAGAAATCTGTGAAATAATAATTTTGCTACCATTGATAAAGTCAAAGGGAAGGTTATAGCTAGGCAGGGTTGGTGCTGCAAATCAAGTTGTGATCCCTTTGCAAGGAATTAATAATCCATAAACCAAGTTGTTTTTCTTTTATTTATTTATTTTTTTTATTATGTTAATCACCATACATTACATCATTAGTTTTTGATGTAGTGTTCCATGATTCATTGTTTGAGTATAACACCCAGTGCTCCACGCAGTACGGGCCCTCTTTAATACCATCACCAGGCTAACCCATCCCTCCAACCCCCTCCCCTCTAGAACCCTTAGTTTGTTTCTCAGAGTCCATAGTCTCTCGTGGTTCATCTCCCCCTCAGATTTCCCCTCCTTCATTTTTCCCTTCCTACTTTTTTTTTTTAACATATAATGTATTATTTGTTTCAGAGGTACAGGTCTGTGATTCAACAGTCTTATACAATTCACAGCGCTCACCATAGCACATACCCTCCCCAATGTCTATCACCCAGCCACCCCATCCCTCCCACCCCCCACCCCCCCACCACTCCAGCAACCCTCAGTTTGTTTCCTTAGATTAAGAATTCCTCATATCAGTGAGATCATATGATACATGTCTTTTTCTGATTGACTTATTCCCTCAGCATACTACCCTCTAGTTCCATCCATGTCATTGCAAATGGCAAGATTTCATTCCTTTTGATGGCTGCATAATATTCCATTGTGTATATATACCACTTCTTCTTTATCCATTCATCTATCGATGGACATCTTGGCTCTTTCCATAGTTTGGCTATTGTGGACATTGCTGCTATAAACATCGGGGTGCACATACCCCATCAGATCACTACATTTTATCTTTGGAGTAGATACCCAGTAGTGCAATTGCTGGGCCGTAGGGTAGCTCTATTTTCAACTTTTTGAGGCACCTCCATACTGTTTTCCAGAGTGGCTGCACCAGCTTGCATTCCCACCAACAGTGTAGGAGGGTTCCCCTTTCTCCACATCCCCGCCAACATCTGTCATTTCCTGACTTGTTAATTTTAGCCATTCTGACTGGTGTGAGGTGGTATCTCATTGAGGCTTTGATTTGGATTTCCCTGAAGCCAAGCGATGTTGAACACTTTTTCATTGGTCTGTTGGAGATTTGGATGTCTTCTTTGGAAAAATATCTGTTCATGTCTTCTGCCCATTTCTTGATTGGATCATTTGTTCACTGGGTGTTGAGTTTAAGAAGTTCTTTATAGATTTTGGATACTAGCCCTTTATCTGATATGTCATTTGCAAATATCTTCTCCCATTCTGTCGGTTGTCTTTTGGTTTTGTGGACTGTTTCTTTTGCTGTGCAAAAGCTTTTTGTCTTGATGAAGTCCCAATAGTTCATTTTTGTACTTGCTTCCCTTACCTTTGGCGATGTTTCTAGGAAGAAGTTGCTGGAGCTGAGGTCGAAGAGGTTGCTGCCTGTGTTCTCCTTTAGGATTTTGATGGACTCCTGTCTCACATTTAGGTCTTTCAACCATTTTGAGTCTATTTGTGTACGATTAATTCTTCTGCATGTAGCTGTCCAATTTTCCCAAAACCATTTGTTGAAGAGACTGTCTTTTTTCCATTGGACATTCTTTCCTGCTTTGTCGAAGATGAGTTGACCATAGAGTTGAGGGTCCATTTCTGGGCACTCTATTCTGTTCTATGTGTCTGTTTTTATGCCAGCACCATACCATCTTGATGATGACAGCTTTGTAATAGAGCTTGAAGTCTGGAATTGTGATGCCACAAGCTTTGCTTTTCTTTTTCAACATTCCTCTGGCTATTCGGGTACTTTTCTGTTTCCATACAAATTTTAGGATTATTTGTTCCATTTCTTTGAAAAAAGTGGATAGTATTTTGATGGGGATTGCATTGAATGTGTAGATTTTTCTAGGTAGCATTGACATCTTCACAATATTTGTTCTTCCAATCCATGAGCATGGAACATTTTTCCATTTCTTTGTGTCTTCTTCAATTTCTTTCATGAGTATTTTATAGTTTTCTGAGTACAGATTCTTTGCCTCTTTGATTTGATTTATTCCTAGGTATCTTATGGTTTTGGGTGCAATCGTAAAAGGGATTGACTCCTTAATTTCTCTCTCTTCTGTCTTGTTGTTGGTGTATAGGAATGCCACTGATTTCTGTCCATTGATTTTATATCCTGCCACTTCACTGAATTCCTGTATGAGTTCTAGCAGTTTTGGGGTGGAGTCTTTTGGGTTTTCTGCATAAAGTATCATATCATCTGCAAAGAGGGAGAGTTTGACTTCTTCTTTGCTGATTTGGATGCCTTTGATTTCTTTTTGTTGTCTGACTGCTATGGCTAAGACTTCTAATACTATGTTGAATAGCAGTGGTGATAGTGGACATCCCTGATGTGTTCCTGACCTTAGGGGGAAAGCTCTCAGTTTTTCCCCATTGAGAATGATGTGCGCTGTGGGATTTTCTTAGATGGTTTTTATGATATTGAGGTATGTACCCTCTATCCCTATACTCTGAAGAGTTTTGATCAAGGAAGGATGCTGTACTTTGTCAAATGCTTTTCCTGCATCTATTGAGAGGATCATATGTTTCTTGTTCTTTCTTTTATTAATGGATTGTATCACATTGTTTGATTTGTGGATGTTGAACCAACCTTGCGGCCCAGGGATAAATCCCACTTGGTCGTGGTGAATAATCCTTTTAATGTACTGTTGGATCCTATTAGCTAGTATTTTGGTGAGAATTTTTGCATCCATGTTCATCAAGGACATTGGTCTGTAATTCTCCTTTTTGATGGGGTCTTTAGTTTTGGGATCAAGGTAATGGTGGCCTCATAAAACAAGTTTGAAGTTTTCCTTCCATTTCTATTTTTTGGAACAGTTTCAGGAGAATAGGTATTAACTCTTCTTTAAATGTTTGGTAGAATTCCCCTGGGAAGCCCTCTGGCCCTGGGCTTTTGTTTTTTGGGAGATTTTTGATGACTGCTTCAATTTCCTTAGAGATTATAGGTCTGTTCAGGTTTTCTATTTCTTCCTGGTTCAATTTTGGTAGTTGATACATCTCTAGGAATGCATCCATTTCCAGATTATCTAATTTGCTGGCATACAGTTGCTCATAATATGTTCTTATAATTGTTTGTATTTCTTTGGTGTTGGTTGTGATCTCTCCTCTTTCATTCATGATTTTGTTGATTTGGGTCATTTCTCTTTTCTTTTTGATAAGTCTGGCCAGGGGGTTATCAATCTTGTTAATTCTTTCAAAGAACCAGCTCCTAGTTTCATTGATCTGTTCTACTGTTCTTTTGGTTTTTATTTCATTGGTTTCTGCTCTGATCTTTATATTTTCTCTTCTCCTGCTGGGTTTAGGCTTTATTTGCTGTTCTTTCTCCAGCTCCTTTAGGTGTAGGGTTAGGTTGTATATTTGAGACCTTTCTTGTTTCTTGAGAAAGGCTTGTATTGCCATATACTTTCCTCTTAGGACCGCCTTTGCTGCATCCCAAAGATTTTGAACAGTTGTGTTTTTATTTTCATTTGTTTTCATGAATTTTTTTAATTTTTCTTGAATTTCCTGGTTGACCCATTCATTCTTTATTAGGATGCTCTTTAGCCTCCATGTATTTGAGTTCTTTGTGTCTTTCCTTTTGTGATTGAGTTCTAGTTTCAAAGCATTGTGGTCCGAAAATATGCAGGGAATGATCCCAAACTTTTGGTACCGGTTGAGACCTGATTTGTGACCTAGGATGTGATCAATTCTGGAGAATGTTCCATGGGCACTAGAGAAGAATGTGTATTCTGTTGCTTTGGGATGGAATGTTCTGAATATATCTGTGAAGTGTATTTTGTCTAGTGTGTCATTTAAAGTCTTTATTTCCTTGTTGATCTTTTGCTTAGATGATCTGTTCATTTCAGTGAGGGGCGTGTTAAAGTCCCCCACTATTATTGTATTGTTGTCGATGTGTTTCTTTGATTTTGTTATTAATTGGCTTATATAAGTGGCTGCTCCCATGTTCGGGGCATAGATATTTACAATTGTTAGATCTTCTTGTTGGATAGACCCTTTAAGTAGGATATAGTGTCCTTCCTCATCTCTTTTATTATAGTCTTTGGTTTAAAATCTAATTTGTCTGATATAAGGATTGCCACCCCAGCTTTCTTTTGGTGTCCATTAGCATGGTAAATGGATTTACACCCCCTCACTTTCAAACTGGGGGTGTCTTTGGGTCTAATATGAGTCTCTTGCAGACAGCATATCGATGGGTCTTGTTTTTTTATCCAATCTGATAGCCTGTGTCTTTTGATTCGGTCATTTAGCCCATTTACATTCAGGGTAACTATTGAAAGATATGAATTTCGTGCCATTGTATTGCCTGTAAGGTAACTGTTACTGTATATTGTCTCTGTTCCTTTCTGGTCTATGTTACTTTTAGGCTCTCTCTTTGCTTACAGGACCCTTTTCAATATTTCTTGTGGGGCTGGTTTCGTGTTTGCAAATTCCTTTAGTTTCTGTTTGTCCTGGAAGCATTTTATCTCTCCTTGTATTTTCAGTGACATCCTAGCTGGATATAGTATTCTTGGATGCATATTTTTCTCATTTAGTGCTCCGAATATATCATGCCTTCCTTTCTGGCCTGCCAGGTCTCTGTGGATAGGTCTGTTGCCAATCTAATGTTTCTACCATTGTAGGTTACAGACCTCTTCTCCCAAGCTGCTTTCAGGACTTTCTCTTTGTCTCTGAGACTTGTAAGTTTTACTGTTAGATGTTGGGGTGTTGACCTATTTTTATTGATTTTGAGAGGGGTTCTCTGTGCCTCCTAGATTTTGACGCCATTTTCCTTCCCCAAATTAGGGAAGTTCTCTGCTATAATTTGCTCCAATATACCTTCTGCCCCTCTCTCTTTTTTCTTCTTCTGGGATCCTAATTATTCTAGTATTGTTTCATCTTATGGTATCACTTATCTCTCAAATTCTGTCCTCCTGGTCCAGTAGTTGTTTATCTCTCTTTTTCTCAGCTTCTTTATTTTCCATCATTTGGTCTTCTATATCCCTAATTCTCTCTTCTGCCTCATTTATCCTATCAGAGCCTCCCTATTTTATTGCACCTCATTAGTAGCCTTTTTGATTTCGACTTGGTTAGATTTTAGTTCTTTTCTTTCTCCAGAAAGGGTTTCTTTAATATCTTCCATGCTTTTTTCAAGCCCAGCTAGTATCTTTAAAATCATCATTCTGAACTCTATTTCCGACATCTTACTAATGTCCGTATTGATTAGGTCCCTGG